>NW_027477505.1:0-68592 GCF_051020955.1 Megalopta genalis
ACAATTATCTGAAGCTAAATCATTTGTTTCGCATGGATTTGAAGCTAAACCTTCTACATCGCATTGATTTGCAGCTAAATCATATGTTTCGCATGGATTTGAAGCTAAACCGTCTACGTCGCATTGATTTGAAGCAAAATCATGTTTTTTGCATGGATTTGAAGCTAAACCGTCTACGTCGCATTGATTTGAAGCAAAATCATGTTTTTTGCATGGATTTGTTGCTAACTCGTTTGTTTCTCCTTGCATTTGAAACTATATCACTTATATCGCAAGTATCTGAACCTAAATGATTTGTTTCGCATGGATTTGAAGCTAAGCCTTCTACTTCGCATGGATTTAAAGCTAAATTATGTGTATAGCATGGATTTTGAAGCTAACTCATTTGATTCGCCGGCATTTGAAGCTATATCACTTATATCCCAAGTGTTTGATGCTAAATCATATGTTTCGCATGGATTTGAAGCTAAACCTTCTAGATCGCATTGATTTGAAGCTAAATCATGTGTTTCGCATGGATTTGAAGCTAACTCGTTCGTTTCGCCCGCATTTGATGCTATATCAGTTATATCGCAAGTATCTGATGCTAAATCATTTGTTTCGTATGGATTTGAAGCTAAACCTAATACATCGCATTGATTTGCAGCTAAATCATGTGTTTCGCATGGATTTGAAGCTAACTCGTTCGTTTCGCCCGCATTTGATGCTATATCACTTATATCGCAAGTGTTTGAAGCTGAATCATTTGTTTCGCATTGATTTGAAACTAAACCTTCAACATCGCATTGATTTCCAACTAAATCATGTGTATCACATGGATTTTGAAGCTAACTCGATTGTTTCTCCTGCATTTGAAGCTATATCACTTATATCGCAAGTATCTGAAGCTAAATCATGTGTTTCGCTGGGATTTGAAGCTAAACCTTCTACATCGCATTGATTTGAAGCTAAATCATGTGTTTCGCTTGGATTTGAAGCTAACTCGTTTTTTTCGCAAGCAGTTGCAGCTAAATCGTGTATATCACAGGTATTAGAAGCTGATCCATTTATATCGCATGGTTTTGAAGCTAAGCCTTCTACTTCGAATTGATTTGAAGCTAAATCATGTGTTTCGCTTGGATTTGGATCTAACTCGTTTGTTTCGGATGCAGTTGAAGCTAAATCATGAATATCACAAGTATTTGAATATAAACCATTTGTTTGGTATTGATTTGAAGCTAAGCCTTCTACATCGCATTTATTTGCAGCTAAATCATGTGTATCGTATGGATTTTGAAGCTAACTCGTTTGTTTCTCCTGCATTTGAAGCTATATCACATATATCGCAATTATCTGAAGCTGAATCATTTGTTTCGCATTGATTTGAAGCTAACACTCCAACATCGCATTGATTTCCAGCTAAATCATGTGTATCGCATGGATTTTGATGTTAACTCGTTTGTTTCTCCTGCATTTGAATCTATATCAAATGTGTCAATTATCTGAAGCTAAATCATTTGTGTCGCATGGATCTGAAACTAAACCTTCTACATCGCATTGATTTGGAGCTGAATCATGTGGTTTGCTTGGATTTGTAGCTGACTCGTTTGTTTCTCCTGCATTTGAAGCTATATCACTTATTTCGCAAGTATCTGATGCAAGTAATTTGTGTCACACGGATTTGAAGCTAAACCTTCCACATCGCATTTGTTTGAAGCTAAACCTTCCACATCGCATTGGTTTGAAGCTCAACTTTCTACATCGCATTGATTTGGAGCTAAATAATATGTTTCGTATGGAGTTGAAGCTACAACGTTCGTTTCGTCTCACATTTGAAGCTATATCACTTATATCGCAAGTATCTGAAGTTGAATCATTTGTTTCGCATTGATTTGAAGCTAAACCTTCAACATCGCATTGATTTCTAGCTAAATCATGTGTATCGCATGGATTTTGAAGCTAACTCGTTTGTTTCTCCTGCATTTGAAGCTATTTCACTTATAGCGCAAGTATCTGAAGCTAAATCATTTGTGTCGCATGGATTTGAAGCTAAACCTTCTACATCGCATTGATTTGAAGCTACCTCGTTTGATTGGCCTTCACTTGAAGATATTTTATTTATATCGCAAGTATTTGAAGATATCCCATTTATTTCTCATGGATTTGAAGCTGAGCCTTCTACTTCGCATTGATTTGAAGCAAAATCATGCGTTTTGCATGGATTTGATGCTAACTCGTTCATTTCGCCTGCATTTGATGCTATAACACTTATATCGCAAGTGTATGAAGCTAAATCATTTGTTTCGCATGGATTTGAAGCTAAACCTTCTACATCGTATTGATTTGAAGCTAACTCATTTGTTTCGCATGGATTGGAAGCTAAACATTCTACATCGCATGGATTTGAAGCTAAACCTTCAACATCGCCTTGATTTGCAGCTAAATCATGTGTTTCGCATGGATTTGAAGCTATACCTTCTACATCGCTTTGATTTCAAGCTAAATCATGTGTTCTGCATGGATTTGCTGCTAACTCGTTTGTTTCCCCTGCATTTGAAGCTATATCAGTTATATCGCAAGTATCTGATGCTAAATCATGTGTTTCGCTGGGATTTGAAGCTAAACCTTCTACATCGCATTGATTTCAAGCTAAATCATGTGTTTCGCTTGGATTTGAAGCTAACTCGTTTTTTTCGCAAGCAGTTGCAGCTAAATCGTCTATATCACAGGTATTAGAAGCTGATCCATTTATATCGCCTGGTTTTGAAGCTAAGCCTTCTACTTCGATTTGATTTGATGCTAAATCATGTGTTTCGCTTGGATTTGGATCTAACTCGTTTGTTTCGCATGCAGTTGAAGCTAAATCATGAATATCACAAGTATTTGAATATAAACCATTTGTTTGGCATTGATTTGAAGCTAAGCCTTCTACATCGCATTTATTTGCAGCTAAATCATGAGTTTTGCATGGATTTTGAAGCTAACTCGTTTGTTTCCCCTGCATTTGAAGCTATATCACATATATCACAATTATCTGAAGCTAAATCATTTGTTTCGCATGGATTTGAAGCTAAACCTTCTACATCCCATTGATTTGCAGCTAAATCATATGTTTAGCATGGATTTGAAGCTAACCGTCTACGTCGCATTGATTTGAAGCAAAATCATGTTTTTTGCATGGATTTGTTGCTAACTCGTTTGTTTCTCCTTGCATTTGAAGCTATATCACTTATATCGCAAGTATCTGATGCAAGTAATTTGTGTCACACGGATTTGAAGCTAAACCTTCCACATCGCATTTGTTTGAAGCTAAACCTTCCACATCGCATTGGTTTGAAGCTAAACTTTCTACATCGCATTGATTTGGAGCTAAATAATATGTTTCGTATGGAGTTGAAGCTACAACGTTCGTTTCGTCTCACATTTGAAGCTATATCACTTATATCGCAAGTATCTGAAGTTGAATCATTTGTTTCGCATTGATTTGAAGCTAAACCTTCAACATCGCATTGATTTCTAGCTAAATCATGTGTATCGCATGGATTTTGAAGCTAACTCGTTTGTTTCTCCTGCATTTGAAGCTATTTCTCTTATATCGCAAGTATCTGAAGCTAAATCATTTGTGTCGCATGGATTTGAAGCTAAACCTTCTACATCGCATTGATTTGAAGCTACCTCGTTTGATTGGCCTTCACTGAAGATATTTTATTTATATCGCAAGTATTTGAAGATATCCCATTTATTTCTCATGGATTTGAAGCTGAGCCTTCTACTTCGCATTGATTTGAAGCAAAATCATGCGTTTTGCATGGATTTGATGCTAACTCGTTCATTTCGCCTGCATTTGATGCTATAACACTTATATCGCAAGTGTATGAAGCTAAATCATTTGTTTCGCATGGATTTGAAGCTAAACCTTCTACATCGTATTGATTTGAAGCTAACTCATTTGTTTCGCATGGATTGGAAGCTAAACATTCTACATCGCATGGATTTGAAGCTAAACCTTCAACATCGCCTTGATTTGCAGCTAAATCATGTGTTTCGCATGGATTTGAAGCTATACCTTCTACATCGCTTTGATTTCAAGCTAAATCATGTGTTCTGCATGGATTTGATGCTAACTCGTTTGTTTCCCCTGCATTTGAAGCTACATCAGTTATATCGCAAGTATCTGATGCTAAATCATGTGTTTCGCTGGGATTTGAAGCTAAACCTTCTACATCGCATTGATTTCAAGCTAAATCATGTGTTTCGCTTGGATTTGAAGCTAACTCGTTTTTTTCGCAAGCAGTTGCAGCTAAATCGTCTATATCACAGGTATTAGAAGCTGATCCATTTATGTCGCCTGGTTTTGAAGCTAAGCCTTCTACTTCGAATTGATTTGAAGCTAAATCATGTGTTTCGCTTGGATTTGGATCTAACTCGTTTGTTTCGCATGCAGTTGAAGCTAAATCGTGTATATCACAGGTATTAGAAGCTGAACCATTTATATCGCATGATTTTGAAGCTAAGCATTCTACTTCGAATTGATTTGAAGCTAAATCATGTGTTTCGCTTGGATTTGGAGCTAACTCGTTTGTTCCGCATGCAATTGAAGCTAAATCATGAATATCACAAGTATTTGAATATAAACCATTTGTTTGGTATTGATTTGAAGCTAAGCCTTCTACATCGCATTTATTTGCAGCTAAATCATGTGTATCGTATGGATTTTGAAGCTAACTCGTTTGTTTCTCCTGCATTTGAAGCTATATCACATATATCGCAATTATCTGAAGCTGAATCATTTGTTTCGCATTGATTTGAAGCTAAACCTTCAACATCGCATTTATTTCTAGCTAAATCATGTGTATCGCATGGATTTTGAAGCTAACTCGTTTGTTTCTCCTGCATTTGAAGCTATATCACATATATCACAATTATCTGAAGCTAAATCATTTGTTTCGCATGGATTTGAAGCTAAACCTTCTACATCGCATTGATTTGCAGCTAAATCATATGTTTCGCATGGATTTGAAGCTAAACCGTCTACGTCGCATTGATTTGAAGCAAAATCATGTTTTTTGCATGGATTTGAAGCTAAACCGTCTACGTCGCAATTGATTTGAAGCAAAATCATGTTTTTTGCATGGATTTGTTGCTAACTCGTTTGTTTCTCCTTGCATTTGAAACTATATCACTTATATCGCAAGTATCTGAACCTAAATGATTTGTTTCGCATGGATTTGAAGCTAAGCCTTCTACTTCGCATGGATTTAAAGCTAAATTATGTGTATAGCATGGATTTTGAAGCTAACTCATTTGATTCGCCGGCATTTGAAGCTATATCACTTATATCCCAAGTGTTTGATGCTAAATCATATGTTTCGCATGGATTTGAAGCTAAACCTTCTAGATCGCATTGATTTGAAGCTAAATCATGTGTTTCGCATGGATTTGAAGCTAACTCGTTCGTTTCGCCCGCATTTGATGCTATATCAGTTATATCGCAAGTATCTGATGCTAAATCATTTGTTTCGTATGGATTTGAAGCTAAACCTAATACATCGCATTGATTTGCAGCTAAATCATGTGTTTCGCATGGATTTGAAGCTAACTCGTTCGTTTCGCCCGCATTTGATGCTATATCACTTATATCGCAAGTGTTTGAAGCTGAATCATTTGTTTCGCATTGATTTGAAACTAAACCTTCAACATCGCATTGATTTCCAACTAAATCATGTGTATCACATGGATTTTGAAGCTAACTCGATTGTTTCTCCTGCATTTGAAGCTATATCACTTATATCGCAAGTATCTGAAGCTAAATCATGTGTTTCGCTGGGATTTGAAGCTAAACCTTCTACATCGCATTGATTTGAAGCTAAATCATGTGTTTCGCTTGGATTTGAAGCTAACTCGTTTTTTTCGCAAGCAGTTGCAGCTAAATCGTGTATATCACAGGTATTAGAAGCTGATCCATTTATATCGCATGGTTTTGAAGCTAAGCCTTCTACTTCGAATTGATTTGAAGCTAAATCATGTGTTTCGCTTGGATTTGGATCTAACTCGTTTGTTTCGGATGCAGTTGAAGCTAAATCATGAATATCACAAGTATTTGAATATAAACCATTTGTTTGGTATTGATTTGAAGCTAAGCCTTCTACATCGCATTTATTTGCAGCTAAATCATGTGTATCGTATGGATTTTGAAGCTAACTCGTTTGTTTCTCCTGCATTTGAAGCTATATCACATATATCGCAATTATCTGAAGCTGAATCATTTGTTTCGCATTGATTTGAAGCTAACACTCCAACATCGCATTGATTTCCAGCTAAATCATGTGTATCGCATGGATTTTGATGTTAACTCGTTTGTTTCTCCTGCATTTGAATCTATATCAAATGTGTCAATTATCTGAAGCTAAATCATTTGTGTCGCATGGATCTGAAACTAAACCTTCTACATCGCATTGATTTGGAGCTGAATCATGTGGTTTGCTTGGATTTGTAGCTGACTCGTTTGTTTCTCCTGCATTTGAAGCTATATCACTTATTTCGCAAGTATCTGATGCAAGTAATTTGTGTCACACGGATTTGAAGCTAAACCTTCCACATCGCATTTGTTTGAAGCTAAACCTTCCACATCGCATTGGTTTGAAGCTCAACTTTCTACATCGCATTGATTTGGAGCTAAATAATATGTTTCGTATGGAGTTGAAGCTACAACGTTCGTTTCGTCTCACATTTGAAGCTATATCACTTATATCGCAAGTATCTGAAGTTGAATCATTTGTTTCGCATTGATTTGAAGCTAAACCTTCAACATCGCATTGATTTCTAGCTAAATCATGTGTATCGCATGGATTTTGAAGCTAACTCGTTTGTTTCTCCTGCATTTGAAGCTATTTCACTTATAGCGCAAGTATCTGAAGCTAAATCATTTGTGTCGCATGGATTTGAAGCTAACCTTCTACATCGCATTGATTTGAAGCTACCTCGTTTGATTGGCCTTCACTTGAAGATATTTTATTTATATCGCAAGTATTTGAAGATATCCCATTTATTTCTCATGGATTTGAAGCTGAGCCTTCTACTTCGCATTGATTTGAAGCAAAATCATGCGTTTTGCATGGATTTGATGCTAACTCGTTCATTTCGCCTGCATTTGATGCTATAACACTTATATCGCAAGTGTATGAAGCTAAATCATTTGTTTCGCATGGATTTGAAGCTAAACCTTCTACATCGTATTGATTTGAAGCTAACTCATTTGTTTCGCATGGATTGGAAGCTAAACATTCTACATCGCATGGATTTGAAGCTAAACCTTCAACATCGCCTTGATTTGCAGCTAAATCATGTGTTTCGCATGGATTTGAAGCTATACCTTCTACATCGCTTTGATTTCAAGCTAAATCATGTGTTCTGCATGGATTTGCTGCTAACTCGTTTGTTTCCCCTGCATTTGAAGCTATATCAGTTATATCGCAAGTATCTGATGCTAAATCATGTGTTTCGCTGGGATTTGAAGCTAAACCTTCTACATCGCATTGATTTCAAGCTAAATCATGTGTTTCGCTTGGATTTGAAGCTAACTCGTTTTTTTCGCAAGCAGTTGCAGCTAAATCGTCTATATCACAGGTATTAGAAGCTGATCCATTTATATCGCCTGGTTTTGAAGCTAAGCCTTCTACTTCGATTTGATTTGATGCTAAATCATGTGTTTCGCTTGGATTTGGATCTAACTCGTTTGTTTCGCATGCAGTTGAAGCTAAATCATGAATATCACAAGTATTTGAATATAAACCATTTGTTTGGCATTGATTTGAAGCTAAGCCTTCTACATCGCATTTATTTGCAGCTAAATCATGAGTTTTGCATGGATTTTGAAGCTAACTCGTTTGTTTCCCCTGCATTTGAAGCTATATCACATATATCACAATTATCTGAAGCTAAATCATTTGTTTCGCATGGATTTGAAGCTAAACCTTCTACATCCCATTGATTTGCAGCTAAATCATATGTTTAGCATGGATTTGAAGCTAAACCGTCTACGTCGCATTGATTTGAAGCAAATCATGTTTTTTGCATGGATTTGTTGCTAACTCGTTTGTTTCTCCTTGCATTTGAAGCTATATCACTTATATCGCAAGTATCTGATGCAAGTAATTTGTGTCACACGGATTTGAAGCTAAACCTTCCACATCGCATTTGTTTGAAGCTAAACCTTCCACATCGCATTGGTTTGAAGCTAAACTTTCTACATCGCATTGATTTGGAGCTAAATAATATGTTTCGTATGGAGTTGAAGCTACAACGTTCGTTTCGTCTCACATTTGAAGCTATATCACTTATATCGCAAGTATCTGAAGTTGAATCATTTGTTTCGCATTGATTTGAAGCTAAACCTTCAACATCGCATTGATTTCTAGCTAAATCATGTGTATCGCATGGATTTTGAAGCTAACTCGTTTGTTTCTCCTGCATTTGAAGCTATTTCTCTTATATCGCAAGTATCTGAAGCTAAATCATTTGTGTCGCATGGATTTGAAGCTAAACCTTCTACATCGCATTGATTTGAAGCTACCTCGTTTGATTGGCCTTCACTTGAAGATATTTTATTTATATCGCAAGTATTTGAAGATATCCCATTTATTTCTCATGGATTTGAAGCTGAGCCTTCTACTTCGCATTGATTTGAAGCAAAATCATGCGTTTTGCATGGATTTGATGCTAACTCGTTCATTTCGCCTGCATTTGATGCTATAACACTTATATCGCAAGTGTATGAAGCTAAATCATTTGTTTCGCATGGATTTGAAGCTAAACCTTCTACATCGTATTGATTTGAAGCTAACTCATTTGTTTCGCATGGATTGGAAGCTAAACATTCTACATCGCATGGATTTGAAGCTAAACCTTCAACATCGCCTTGATTTGCAGCTAAATCATGTGTTTCGCATGGATTTGAAGCTATACCTTCTACATCGCTTTGATTTCAAGCTAAATCATGTGTTCTGCATGGATTTGATGCTAACTCGTTTGTTTCCCCTGCATTTGAAGCTACATCAGTTATATCGCAAGTATCTGATGCTAAATCATGTGTTTCGCTGGGATTTGAAGCTAAACCTTCTACATCGCATTGATTTCAAGCTAAATCATGTGTTTCGCTTGGATTTGAAGCTAACTCGTTTTTTTCGCAAGCAGTTGCAGCTAAATCGTCTATATCACAGGTATTAGAAGCTGATCCATTTATGTCGCCTGGTTTTGAAGCTAAGCCTTCTACTTCGAATTGATTTGAAGCTAAATCATGTGTTTCGCTTGGATTTGGATCTAACTCGTTTGTTTCGCATGCAGTTGAAGCTAAATCGTGTATATCACAGGTATTAGAAGCTGAACCATTTATATCGCATGATTTTGAAGCTAAGCATTCTACTTCGAATTGATTTGAAGCTAAATCATGTGTTTCGCTTGGATTTGGAGCTAACTCGTTTGTTCCGCATGCAATTGAAGCTAAATCATGAATATCACAAGTATTTGAATATAAACCATTTGTTTGGTATTGATTTGAAGCTAAGCCTTCTACATCGCATTTATTTGCAGCTAAATCATGTGTATCGTATGGATTTTGAAGCTAACTCGTTGTTTCTCCTGCATTTGAAGCTATATCACATATATCGCAATTATCTGAAGCTGAATCATTTGTTTCGCATTGATTTGAAGCTAAACCTTCAACATCGCATTGATTTCTAGCTAAATCATGTGTATCGCATGGATTTTGAAGCTAACTCGTTTGTTTCTCCTGCATTTGAAGCTATTTCACTTATAGCGCAAGTATCTGAAGCTAAATCATTTGTGTCGCATGGATTTGAAGCTAAACCTTCTACATCGCATTGATTTGAAGCTACCTCGTTTGATTGGCCTTCACTTGAAGATATTTTATTTATATCGCAAGTATTTGAAGATATCCCATTTATTTCTCATGGATTTGAAGCTGAGCCTTCTACTTCGCATTGATTTGAAGCAAAATCATGCGTTTTGCATGGATTTGATGCTAACTCGTTCATTTCGCCTGCATTTGATGCTATAACACTTATATCGCAAGTGTATGAAGCTAAATCATTTGTTTCGCATGGATTTGAAGCTAAACCTTCTACATCGTATTGATTTGAAGCTAACTCATTTGTTTCGCATGGATTGGAAGCTAAACATTCTACATCGCATGGATTTGAAGCTAAACCTTCAACATCGCCTTGATTTGCAGCTAAATCATGTGTTTCGCATGGATTTGAAGCTATACCTTCTACATCGCTTTGATTTCAAGCTAAATCATGTGTTCTGCATGGATTTGCTGCTAACTCGTTTGTTTCCCCTGCATTTGAAGCTATATCAGTTATATCGCAAGTATCTGATGCTAAATCATGTGTTTCGCTGGGATTTGAAGCTAAACCTTCTACATCGCATTGATTTCAAGCTAAATCATGTGTTTCGCTTGGATTTGAAGCTAACTCGTTTTTTTCGCAAGCAGTTGCAGCTAAATCGTCTATATCACAGGTATTAGAAGCTGATCCATTTATATCGCCTGGTTTGAAGCTAAGCCTTCTACTTCGATTTGATTTGATGCTAAATCATGTGTTTCGCTTGGATTTGGATCTAACTCGTTTGTTTCGCATGCAGTTGAAGCTAAATCATGAATATCACAAGTATTTGAATATAAACCATTTGTTTGGCATTGATTTGAAGCTAAGCCTTCTACATCGCATTTATTTGCAGCTAAATCATGAGTTTTGCATGGATTTTGAAGCTAACTCGTTTGTTTCCCCCTGCATTTGAAGCTATATCACATATATCACAATTATCTGAAGCTAAATCATTTGTTTCGCATGGATTTGAAGCTAAACCTTCTACATCCCATTGATTTGCAGCTAAATCATATGTTTAGCATGGATTTGAAGCTAAACCGTCTACGTCGCATTGATTTGAAGCAAAATCATGTTTTTTGCATGGATTTGTTGCTAACTCGTTTGTTTCTCCTTGCATTTGAAGCTATATCACTTATATCGCAAGTATCTGATGCAAGTAATTTGTGTCACACGGATTTGAAGCTAAACCTTCCACATCGCATTTGTTTGAAGCTAAACCTTCCACATCGCATTGGTTTGAAGCTAAACTTTCTACATCGCATTGATTTGGAGCTAAATAATATGTTTCGTATGGAGTTGAAGCTACAACGTTCGTTTCGTCTCACATTTGAAGCTATATCACTTATATCGCAAGTATCTGAAGTTGAATCATTTGTTCGCATTGATTTGAAGCTAAACCTTCAACATCGCATTGATTTCTAGCTAAATCATGTGTATCGCATGAATTTTGAAGCTAACTCGTTTGTTTCTCCTGCATTTGAAGCTATTTCACTTATATCGCAAGTATCTGAAGCTAAATCATTTGTGTCGCGTGGATTTGAAGCTAAACCTTCTACATCGCATTGATTTGAAGCTAAATCATGTGTTTCGCTTGTATTTAAAGCTATACCTTCTACATCGCTTTGATTTCAAGCTAAATCATGTGTTCTGCATGGATTTGATGCTAACTCGTTTGTTTCCCCTGCATTTGAAGCTATATCAGTTATATCGCAAGTATCTGATGCTAAATCATGTGTTTCGCTGGGATTTGAAGCCAAACCTTCTACATCGCATTGATTTGAAGCTAAATCATGTGTTTCTCTTGGATTCGAAGCTAACTCGTTTTTTTCGCAAGCAGTTGCAGCTAAATCGTGTATATCACAGGTATTAGAAGCTGATCCATTTATATCGCATGGTTTTGAAGCTGAGCCTTCTACTTCGAATTGATTTGAAGCTAAATCATGTGTTTCGCTTGGATTTGGATCTAACTCGTTTGTTTCGCATGCAGTTGAAGCTAAATCATGAATATCACAAGTATTTGAATATAAACCATTTGTTGGCATTGATTTGAAGCTAAGCCTTCTACATCGCATTTATTTGCAGCTAAATCATGAGGTTTGCATTGATTTTGAAGCTAACTCGTTTGTTTTCCCTGCATTTGAAGCTATATCACATATATCACAATTATCTGAAGCTAAATCATTTGTTTCGCATGGATTTGAAGCTAAACCTTCTACATCGCATTGATTTGCAGCTAAATCATATGTTTCGCATGGATTTGAAGCTAAACCGTCTACGTCGCATTGATTTGAAGCAAAATCATGTTTTTTGCATGGATTTGTTGCTAACTCGTTTGTTTCTCCTTGCATTTGAAGCTATATCACTTATATCGCAAGTATCTGATGCAAGTAATTTGTGTCACACGGATTTGAAGCTAAACCTTCCACATCGCATTTGTTTGAAGCTAAACCTTCCACATCGCATTGGTTTGAAGCTAAACTTTCTACATCGCATTGATTTGGAGCTAAATAATATGTTTCGTATGGAGTTGAAGCTACAACGTTCGTTTCGTCACACATTTGAAGTTATATCACTTATATCGCAAGTATCTGAAGTTGAATCATTTGTTTCGCATTGATTTGAAGCTAAACCTTCAACATCGCATTGATTTCTAGCTAAATCATGTGTATCGCATGGATTTTGAAGCTAACTCGTTTGTTTCTCCTGCATTTGAAGCTATTTCACTTATATCGCAAGTATCTGAAGCTAATCATTTGTGTCGCATGGATTTGAAGCTAAACCTTCTACATCGCATTGATTTGAAGCAACCTCGTTTGATTGGCCTTCACTTGAAGATATTTTATTTATATCGCAAGTATTTGAGGATATCCCATTTATTTCTCATGGATTTGAAGCTGAGCCTTCTACTTCGCATTGATTTGAAGCAAAATCATGCGTTTTGCATGGATTTGATGCTAACTCGTTCATTTCGCCTGCATTTGATGCTATAACACTTATATCGCAAGTGTATGAAGCTAAATCATTTGTTTCGCATGGATTTGAAGCTAAACCTTCTACATCGTATTGATTTGAAGCTAACTCATTTGTTTCGCATGGATTGGAAGCTAAACATTCTACATCGCATGGATTTGAAGCTAAACCTTCAACATCGCCTTGATTAGCAGCTAAATCATGTGTTTCGCATGGATTTGAAGCTATACCTTCTACATCGCTTTGATTTCAAGCTAAATCATGTGTTCTGCATGGATTTGATGCTAACTCGTTTGTTTCCCCTGCATTTGAAGCTATATCAGTTATATCGCAAGTATCTGATGCTAAATCATGTGTTTCGCTGGGATTTGAAGCTAAACCTTCTACATCGCATTGATTTCAAGCTAAATCATGTGTTTCGCTTGGATTTGAAGCTAACTCGTTTTTTTCGCAAGCAGTTGCAGCTAAATCGTCTATATCACAGGTATTAGAAGCTGATCCATTTATATCGCCTGGTTTTGAAGCTAAGCCTTCTACTTCGATTTGATTTGATGCTAAATCATGTGTTTCGCTTGGATTTGGATCTAACTCGTTTGTTTCGCATGCAGTTGAAGCTAAATCATGAATATCACAAGTATTTGAATATAAACCATTTGTTTGGCATTGATTTGAAGCTAAGCCTTCTACATCGCATTTATTTGCAGCTAAATCATGAGTTTTGCATGGATTTTGAAGCTAACTCGTTTGTTTCCCCTGCATTTGAAGCTATATCACATATATCACAATTATCTGAAGCTAAATCATTTGTTTCGCATGGATTTGAAGCTATACCTTCTACATCCCATTGATTTGCAGCTAAATCATATGTTTAGCATGGATTTGAAGCTAAACCGTCTACGTCGCATTGATTTGAAGCAAAATCATGTTTTTTGCATGGATTTGTTGCTAACTCGTTTGTTTCTCCTTGCATTTGAAGCTATATCACTTATATCGCAAGTATCTGATGCAAGTAATTTGTGTCACACGGATTTGAAGCTAAACCTTCCACATCGCATTTGTTTGAAGCTAAACCTTCCACATCGCATTGGTTTGAAGCTAAACTTTCTACATCGCATTGATTTGGAGCTAAATAATATGTTTCGTATGGAGTTGAAGCTACAACGTTCGTTTCGTCTCACATTTGAAGCTATATCACTTATATCGCAAGTATCTGAAGTTGAATCATTTGTTTCGCATTGATTTGAAGCTGAACCTTCAACATCGCATTGATTTCTAGCTAAATCATGTGTATCGCATGGATTTTGAAGCTAACTCGTTTGTTTCTCCTGCATTTGAAGCTATTTCACTTATATCGCAAGTATCTGAAGCTAAATCATTTGTGTCGCATGGATTTGAAGCTAAACCTTCTACATCGCATTGATTTGAAGCTACCTCGTTTGATTGGCCTTCACTTGAAGATATTTTATTTATATCGCAAGTATTTGAAGATATCCCATTTATTTCTCATGGATTTGAAGCTGAGCCTTCTACTTCGCATTGATTTGAAGCAAAATCATGCGTTTTGCATGGATTTGATGCTAACTCGTTCATTTCGCCTGCATTTGATGCTATAACACTTATATCGCAAGTGTATGAAGCTAAATCATTTGTTTCGCATGGATTTGAAGCTAAACCTTCTACATCGTATTGATTTGAAGCTAACTCATTTGTTTCGCATGGATTGGAAGCTAAACATTCTCCATCGCATTGATTTGCAGCTGAATCATGTGTTTCGCATGGACTTGAAGCTAACTCGATGGTTTCGCATGCAGTTGAAGCTATATCACCTATATCCCAATTGTTTGATGCTCAATCATTTGTGCCGCATGGATTTGAAGCTAAACCTTCTACATCGCTTTGATTTGCTGCCAAATCATGTGCTTCGCCTGGATTTGAAGGTAAACCTTCTAAATCGCATTGATTTGTGGGTAAATAATGTGTTCTGCTTGGATTTGAAGCTAACTCGTTTGTTTCGTGTGCATTTGAATCTATATCGCTTATTTCGCAAGTATCTGAAGCTAAATCATTTGTTTCGCATGGATTTGAAGCTAAACCTTCTACATCTCATTGATTTGCAGCTACATCATGTGTTTCGCATGGATTTGAAGCTAACTCGTTCGTTTCGCCTGCATTTCATGCTATATCACTTATATCGCAAGTATCTGAAGCTAAATCATTTGTGTCGCATGGATTTGAGGCTAAACCTTCTACATAGCATTGATTTGAAGCTCAATCATGTGTTTTGCATGGATTTGATGCTAACTCGATTGTTTCGACTGCATTTGAAGCTATATCACAATATATGTCAAGTGTTTGATGCTAAAGCATTTGTTTCGCATGGATTTGAAGCTAAACCTTCTACATCGCATTGATTTGCAGCTAAATCATGTGTTTCGCATAGATTTGAAGCTAAGCCTTATACGTCGCATCAATTTAAAGCTAAATGATGTGTATCGCATGCATTTTGAAGCTAACTCGTTTGGTTCGTCTGCATTTGAAGCTATATCACTTATATCGCAATTATTTGAAGCTAAATAATTTGTATCCCATGGATTTGAAGCTAAACCTTCTCCATCGCATTGATTTGCAGCTGGATCATGTGTTTCGCATGGACTTGAAGCTAACTCGTTTGTGTCGCATGCAGCTGAAGCTATATCATCTATATCCCAAGTGTTTGAAGCTCAATCATTTGTGTCTCATGGATTTGAAGATAAACCTTCTACATCGCATTGATTTGAATCTAAATCATGTGTTTCGCTTTGATATGGAGCTAACTCGTTTGTTTCGACTGCATTTGAAGCTATATCACTTATAGCCCAAGTAATTGAAGCTCAATCATTTGTGTCGCATGGATTTGAAGCTAAACCTTCTACATCGCATTGATGTGAATCTAAATCATGTGTTTTGCTTGCATATGAAGCTACCTCGTTTGTTTAGTCGCATTTATTGCTACATCACTTATATAGCAAGTATCTGAACATAAATCATTTGTTTCGCATGGATTTGAAGCTAATCCTTCTACAAAGCATTTGTTTGAAGCTTAATCATGTGTTTTGCATGGATTTCAAGCTAACTCGTTTGATTCCCCTGCATTTGAAGCTATATCACTCATATCCCAAGTGTTTGATGCTCAATCATTTGTGTCGCATGGATTTGATGGTAAACCTTCTACATCGCATTGACTTGAAACTAAATCATGAGTTTGGCATGGATTTGAAGCTAAAGCTTCTACATAGCATTGATTTGAAGCTTAGTCATGTGTTTTGCATGGATTTGAAGGTAACTCGTTCGTATCGACTGCCTTTAAAGCAATATCACTTATAACCCAAGTGTTTGAAGCTCAACCATTTGTGTCGCACGGATGTGAAGCTAAACCTTCTACATCGCATTGTTTTGAAGCTAAATCATGTGTTTCATTTGGATATGAATCTAACTCGTTTGTTTAATTTGCATTTGAAACTATATCACTAATATCGCAAGTATCTGAAGCAAAATCAGTTGTGTCGCATGGCTTTGAATCTAAACCTTCTACATAGCATTGATTTGAAGCTAAATCATGTGTTTCGCTTGAATTTGAAGCTAACTCGTTTGTTTAGTCTGCATTTTAAAAACTAATCACTTATATCGCAAGAATCTGAAACTAAATCATTTGCGTCGCATGGATTTGAAGCTAAACATTCTCCATCGCATTGATTTGCAGCTGAATCATGTGTTTCGCATGGACTTGAAGCTAACACGATGGTTTCGCATGCAGTTGAAGCTATATCACCTATATCCCAATTGTTTGATGCTCAATCATTTGTGTCGCATGGATTTGAAGCTAAACCTTCTACATCGCATTGATTTGCTGCTAAATCATGTGCTTCGCCTAGATTTGAAGGTAAACCTTCTAAATTGCATTGATTTGTAGGTAAATAATGTGTTCTGCTTGGATTTGAAACTAACTCGTTTGTTTCGTGTGCATTTGAAGCTATATCGCTTATATCGCAAGTATCTGAAGCTAAATCATTTGTTTCGCATGGATTTGAAGCTAAACCTTCTACATCTCATTGATTTGCAGCTACATCATGTGTTTCGCATGGATTTGATACTCACTCGATTGTTCAAATGCATTTGAAGCTATATCACATATATCTCAAATGTTTGATGCTAAATCATTTGTTTCGCTTGAATTTGAAGATAATCCTTCTAAATCGGATTGATTTGAAGCTAAATCACGTATTTCGCTTTTATTTGAAGCTAACTCGTTTGTTTCGTCTGCATTTGAAGGTATATCACTTATATCGCAAGTTTCTGAAGCTAAATCATTTGTGTCGCATGGATTTGAAGCTAAACCTTCTACATAGCATTGATTTGAAGCTCAATCATGTGTTTTGCATGGATTTGATGCTAACTCGATTGTTTCGACTGCATTTGAAGCTATATCACAATATATGTCAAGTGTTTGATGCTAAAGCATTTGTTTCGCATGGATTTGTAGCTAAACCTTCTACATCGCATTGATTTGCAGCTAAATCATGTGTTTCGCATAGATTTGAAGCTAAGCCTTACTCTTCGCATCTATTTGAAGCTAAGTGATGTGTATCGCATGCATTTTGAAGCTAACTCGTTTGGTTCGTCTGCATTTGAAACTATATCACTTGTATCGCATGTATCTGATGCTAAATCATTTGTGTCGCATGGATTTGAATCTAAACCATCTACATAGCATTGATTTGAAGCTTAACAATGTGTTTTGCATGGATTTGAAGCTAACTCGATTGTTTCGACTGCATTTGAAGCTATATCACTCATATCGCTAGTATCTGAAGCTAAATCATTTGTGTCGCATGGATTTGAAACTAAACATTCTACGTACTATTGATTTGAAGCTTAATCATGTGTTTTGCATGGATTTGAAGCTAACTCGTTTGTTTCTCCTTCATTGGAAGCTATATCACCTGTATCGCATGTATCTGATGCTAAATCATTTGTGTCGCATGGATTTGAAGCTAAACCATCTACATGGCATTGATTTGAAGCAAAATCGTGTGTCCCGCATGGATTTGAAGCTAACTCGTTTGTTTCGCATGCACTTGAAGCTATATCACCTACATCCCAAGTGTTTGAAGCTAAATCATTTGTTTCGCATGGATTTGAAGCTAAACCTTATACAGCGCATTGATTTGAAGCTAAATCATGTGTTTCGCTTGAATTTGAAGCTAACTCGTTTGTTTAGTCTGCATTTGAAGCTATATCACTCATATCCCAAGTGTTTGATGCTAAATCAATTGTTTCGCATGGATTTGAAGCTAATCCTTCTCTATCGCATTGATTTGAAGCTAAAACATGTGTTTCGCACGGATTATGAAGCTAAATCGTTTGTTTCGTCTGCATTTGAAGCTATGTCACTTATATCCCATGTGTTTGATGCTAAATCATTTGTTTCGCATGGATTTGAAGCTAAACCTTCTACATCGCATTGATTTGAAGCTAAATCAAGTGTTTCACTTGGATATGAATCTAACTCGTTTGTTTAGTCTGCATTTGAAACTAATCACTTATATCGCAAGAATCTGAAACTAAATCATTTGTGTCGCCTGGATTTGAAGCTAAACTTTCTCCATCGCATTGATTTGCAGCTGAATCATGTGTTTTGCATGGACTTGAAGCTAACTCGTTTGTTTCGCATGCAGGTGATGCTATATCACCTATATCCCAATTGTTTGATGCTCAATCATTTGTGTCGCATGGATTTGAAGCTAAACCTTCTACATCGCATTGATTTGAAGCTCAATCATGTGCTTTGCATGGATTTGATACTAACTCGATTGTTTCGAATGCATTTGAAGCTATATCACATATATCTCAAATGTTTGATGCTAAATCATTTGTTTCGCTTGAATTTGAAGATAATCCTTCTAAATCGGATTGATTTGAAGCTAAATCATGTATTTCGCTTGTATTTGAAGCTAACTCGTTTGTTTCGTCTGCATTTGAAGGTATATCACTTATATCGCAAGTTTCTGAAGCTAAATCATTTGTGTCGCATGGATTTGAAGCTGAACCTTCTACATAGCATTGATTTGAAGCTCAATCATGTGTTTTGCATGGATTTGATGCTAACTCGATTGTTTCGACTGCATTTGAAGCTATATCACAATATATGTCAAGTGTTTGATGCTAAAGCATTTGTTTCGCATGGATTTGAAGCTAAACCTTCTACATCGCATTGATTTGCAGCTAAATAATGTGTTTCGCATAGATTTGAAGCTAAGCCTTATTCTTCGCATCTATTTGAAGCTAAATGATGTGTATCGCATGCATTTTGAAGCTAACTCGTTTGGTTCGTCTGCATTTGAAGCTATATCACTTGTATCGCATGTATCTGATGCTAAATCATTTGTGTCGCATGGATTTGAATCTAAACCATCTACATAGCATTGATTTGAAGCTTAACAATGTGTTTTGCATGGATTTGAAGCTAACTCGATTGTTTCGACTGCATTTGAAGCTATATCACTCATATCGCTAGTATCTGAAGCTCAATCATTTGTGTCGCATGGATTTGAAGCTAAACCTTCTACTGCGCATTGATTTGAAGCTAAATCATGTGTTTCGCTTGAATTTGAAGCTAACTCGTTTGTTTAGTCTGCTTTTGAAGCTATTGCACTCATATCCCAAGTGTTTCATGATAAATCATTCAATTGTTTCGCATGGATTTGAAGCTAATCCTTCTCTATCGCATTGATTTGCAGCTGAATCATGTGTTTTGCATGGATTTGAAGCTAACTCGTTTGTTTCGCATGCAGCTGAAGCTATATCATCTATATCCCAAGTGTTTGAAGCTCAATCGTTTGTGTCGCATGGATTTGAAGCTAAACCTTCTACATAGCATTGATTTGAAGCTCAATCATGTGTTTTGCATGGATTTGATGCTAACTCGATTGTTTCGAATGCATTTGAAGCTATATCACATATATCTCAAATGTTTGATGCTAAATCATTTGTTTCGCATGGATTTGAAGCTAAACAATCTCCATCGCATTGATTTGCAGCTGAATCATGTGTTTCGCATGGACTTGAAGCTAACTCGATGGTTTCGCATGTAGTTGAAGCTATATCACCTATATCCCAATTGTTTGAAGCTCAATCATTTGTGTCGCATGGATTTGAAGCTAAACCTTCTACATCGGATTGATTTGTAGCTAAATCATGTGATTCGCATGGATTTGAAGCTAAACCTTCTATATCGCATTGATTTGAAGCTAAAACATGTGTATCGCCCGGATTTTGAAGCTAAATCGTTTGTTTCGTGTGCATTTGAAGCTATATCGCTTATATGGCAAGTATCTGAAGCTAAATCATTTGTTTCCCATGGATTTGATGCTAAACCTTCTACAGCGCATTGATTTGAAGCTAAATCATGTGTTTCGCTTGAATTTGAAGCTAACTCGTTTGTTTAGTCTGCATTTGAAGCTATATCACTCATATCCCAAGTGTTTGATGCTAAATCAATGATTTCGCATAGATTTGAAGCTAATCCTTCTACATAGCATTGATTTGAAGCTCAATCATGTATTTCGCATGGATTTGATGCTAACTCGATTGTTTCGAATGCATTTGAAGCTATATCACATATATCTCAAATGTTTGATGCTAAATCATTTGTTTCGCATGGATTTGAAGCTAAACCTTCTCCATCGCATTGATTTGCAGCTGGAACATGTGTATCGCATGGACTTGAAGCTAACTCGTTTGTTTCGCATGCAGCTGAAGCTATATCATCTATATCCCAAGTGTTTGAAGCTCAATCATTTGTGTCGCATGGATTTGAAGCTAAACCTTCTACATAGCATTGATTTGAAGCTCAATCATGTGTTTTGCATGGATTTGATGCTAACTCGATTGTTTCGAATGCATTTGAAGCTATATCACATATATCTCAAATGTTTGATGCTAAATCATTTGTTTCGCATGGATTTGAAGCTAAACCTTCTCAATCGCATTGATTTCCAGCTAAATCATGTGTATCACATGGATTTTGAAGCTAACTCGTTTGTTTCTCCTGCATTTGAAGCTATATCACTTATATCGCAAGTATCTGAAGCTAAATCATTTGTGTCGCATGGATTTGAAGCTAAACTTTCTACATCGCATTGATTTAAAGCTACCTCGTTTGTTTCGCCTTCACTTGAAGATATTTTATTTATATCGCAAGTATTTGAAGATATCCAATTTATTTCTCATGGATTTGAAGCTAAGCCTTCTACTTCGCATTGATTTGAAGCAAAATCATGTGTTTTGCATGGATTTGATGCTAACTCGGTCGTTTCGCCTGCATTTGATGCTATATCACTTATGTCGCAAGTATCTGAACCTAAATCATATGTTTCGCATGGATTTGAAACTAAACATTCTACATAGCAATGATTTGCAGCTAAATCATGTGTTTCGCATGGATTTGAAGCTAAGCCTTCTAGTTCGCATGGATTTAAAACTAAATGATGTGTATCGCATGGATTTTGAAGCTAACTCGTTTGATTCGTCTGCATTTGAAGCTATATCACTTATATCTCAAGTGTTTGATGCTAAATCATTTGTTTCGCATGGATTTGTAGCTATACCTTCTACATCGCATTGATTTGAAGCTAAATCATGTGTTTCGCTTGGATTTGAAGCTAAACCTTCTACATCGTATTGATTTGAAGCTAAATCATTTATTTCGCATGGATTTGAAGCTAAGCCTTCTATTTCGCATGGATTTAAAGCTAAATGATGTGTATCGCATGGATTTTGAAGCTAACTCGTTTGATTCGTCTGCATTTGAAGCTATATCACTTATATCCCAAGTGTTTGATGCTAAATCATTTGTTTCGCATGGATTTGACGCTAAACCATCTACATCGCATTGATTTGAAGTTAAATCATGTGTTTCGCTTGGATTTGAAGCTAAACTTTCTACATCGCATTGATTTGAATCTAAATCATGTGATTTGCATGGATTTGATGCTAACTCGTTCGTTTCGCCTGCATTTTATGCTATATCACTTATATCACAAGTGTTTGAAGCAAAATCATTTGTTCCGCATGGATTTGAAGCTAAACCTTCTTCATCGCATTGATTTGAAGCTAAATCATGTGTTTCGCTTGGATTTGAAGCTATACCTTCTACATCGCTTTGATTTGAAGCTAAATCATGTGTTCTGCATGGATTTGATGCTAACACGTTTGTTTCCCCTGCATTTGAAGCTATATCAGTTATATCGAAAGTATCTGATGCTAAATCATTTGTTTCGCATGGATTTGAAGCTAAACCTTCTACATCGCATTGATTTGAAGCTAAATCATGTGTTTACATGGATTTCATGCTAACTCGTCTGTTTCCCCTGCATTTGAAGCTACATCAGTTATATCGCAAGTATCTGATGCTAAATCATTTGTTTCGTATGGATTTGAAGCTAAACCTTCTACATCGCATTGATTTGCAGCTAAATCATGTGTTTCGCATGGATTTGAAGCTAACGTTCGTTTCGCCTGCATTTGATGCTATATCACTTATATCGCAAGTGTTTGAAGCTGAATCATTTGTTTCGCATTGATTTGAAGCTAAACCTTCAACATCGCATTGATTTCCAGCTAAATCATGTGTATCACATGGATTTTGAAGCTAACTCGTTTGTTTCTCCTGCATTTGAAGCTATATCACTTATATCGCAAGTATCTGAAGCTAAATCATTTGTGTCGCATGGATTTGAAGCTAAACCTTCTACATCGCATTGATTTGAAGCTAAATCATGTGTTTTGCATGGATTTGATGCTAACTCGTTCGTTTCGCCTGCATTTGATGCTATATCACTTATATCGCAAGTGTTTGAAGCTGAATCATTTGTTTCGCATGGATTTGAAGCTAAGCCTTCTACTTCGAATTGATTTGGATCTAAATCATGTGTTTCGCTTGGGTTTGGTGCTAACTCGTTTGTTCCGCATGCAGTTGAAGCTAAATCATGAATATCGCAAGTATTTGAATATAAACCATTTGTTTGGCATTGATTTGAAGCTAAGCCTTCTACATCGCATTTATTTGCAGCTAAATCATGTGTTTCGCATGGATTTTGTAGCTAACTCGTTTGTTTCTCCTGCATTTGAAGCTATATCACTTATATCGCAAGTATCTGAACCTAAATCATTTCTGCCGCATGGATTTGAAGCTAAAACTTCAACATCGCATTGATTTCAATCTAAATCATGTGTATCATATGGATTTTGAAGCTAACTCGTTTGTTTCTCCTGCATTTGAAGCTATATCACTTATATCGCAGTTATATGAAGCTAAATCATTTGGGTCGCATGGATCTGAAGCTAAACCTTCTACATCGCATTGATTTGTAGCTGAATCATGTGTTTTGCTTGGATTTGAAGCTAACTCGTTTGTTTCTCCTGCATTTGAAGCTATATCACTAATTTCGCAAGTATCTAATGCAAGTAATTTGTGTCGAACGGATTTGAAGCTAAACTCTCCACATCGCATTGGTTTGAAGCTAAACCTTCCACATCGCATTGGTTTGAAGCTAAACCTTCAACATCGCATTGGTTTGAAGCTAAACCTTCAACATCGCATTGATTTCCAGCTAAATCATGTGTATCACATGGATTTTGAAGCTAACTCGTTTGTTTCTCCTGCATTTGAAGCTATATCACTTATATCGCAGTTATATGAAGCTAAATCATTTGGGTCGCATGGATCTGAAGCTAAACCTTCTAGATCACATTGATTTGTAGCTGAATCATGTGTTTTGCTTGGATTTGAAGCTAACTCGTTTGTTTCTCCTGCATTTGAAGCTATATCACTAATTTCGCAAGTATCTAATGCAAGTAATTTGTGTCGAACGGATTTGAAGCTAAACCCTCCACATCGCATTGGTTTGAAGCTAAACCTTCCACATCGCATTGGTTTGAAGCTAAACCTTCAACATCGCATTGGTTTGAAGCTAAACCTTCAACATCGCATTGATTTCCAGCTAAATCATGTGTATCACATGGATTTTGAAGCTAACTCGTTTGTTTCTCCTGCATTTGAAGCTATATCACTTATATCGCAGTTATATGAAGCTAAATCATTTGGGTCGCATGGATCTGAAGCTAAACCTTCTACATCGCATTGATTTGTAGCTGAATCATGTGTTTTGCTTGGATTTGAAGCTAACTCGTTTGTTTCTCCTGCATTTGAAGCTATATCACTAATTTCGCAAGTATCTAATGCAAGTAATTTGTGTCGAACGGATTTGAAGCTCAAACCCTCCACATCGCATTGGTTTTTTGAAGCTAATCCTTCCACATCGCATTGGTTTGAAGCTAAACCATCAACATCGCATTGGTTTGAAGCTAAACCTTCAACATCGCATTGATTTCCAGCTAAATCATGTGTATCAACGTGATTTTGAGCTAACGCTTTGTTTCTCCTGCATTTGAAGCTATATCACTTATATCGCAAGTATCTGAAGCTAAATCATTTGTGTCGCATGGATTTGAAGCTAAACCTTCTACATCGCATTGATTTGAAGCTAAATCATGTGTTTTGCATGGATTTGATGCTAACTCGTTCGTTTCGCCTGCATTTGATGCTATATCACTTATATCGCAAGTGTTTGAAGCTGAATCATTTGTTTCGCATGGATTTGAAGCTAAGCCTTCTACTTCGAATTGATTTGGATCTAAATCATGTGTTTCGCTTGGGTTTGGTGCTAACTCGTTTGTTCCGCATGCAGTTGAAGCTATATCAGTTATATCGCAAGTATCTGATGCTAAATAACTTGTTTCGCATGGATTGAAGCAAAACCCTTCTACATCGCATTGATTTGCAGCTAAATCATTTGTTACGCATGGATTTGAAGCTAACTCGTTCGTTTCGCCTGCATTTGATGCTATATCACTTATATCGCAAGTGTTTAAAGCTGAATCATTTGTTTCGCATTGATTTGAAGCTAATCCGTCAACATCGCATTGATTTCCAGCTAAATCATGTGTATCACATGGATTTTGAAGCTAACTCGTTGTTTCTCCTGCATTTGAAGCTATATCACTTATATCGCAAGTATCTGAAGCTAAATCATTTGTGTAGCATGGATTTGAAGCTAAACCTTCTACATCGCATTGATTTGAAGCTAAATCATGTGTTTCGCATGGATTTGATGCTAACTCGTTTGTTTCTCCTGCATTTGAAGCTATATCACTTATATCGCAAGTATCTGAAGCTAAATCATTCGTGCCGCATGGAATTTGAAGCTAAAAGTTCAACATCGCATTGATTTCAATCTAAATCATGTGTATCGTATGGATTATGAAGCTAAATAATATGTTTTGTATGGAGTTGAAGCTACAACGTTTGTTTCGTATGCATTTGAAGCTATATCACTTATATCCCAAGAGTTTGAAGGTAAATCATTTGTTTCGCATGGATTTGAAGCTAAACCTTCTACATCGCATGATTTGCATCTAAAAACTGTGTTTCGCATGGATTGAAGCTAAACCGACTACGTCTCATTGATTTGAAACTAAATCATGTTTTTTGCATGGATTTGTTGCTAACTCGTTTGTTTCTCCTTGCATTTTGAAGCTATATCACTTATATCGCAAGTATCTGAACCTAAATCATTTGTTTCGCATGGATTTGTAGCTAAACCTTCTACATCGCATTGATTTGAAGCTATCTCATGTGATTCGCTTGGATTTGAAGCTAAACCTTTCTACATCGCATTGATTTGAAGCTAAATCATGTGTTTTGCATGGATTTGATGCTAACTCGTTTTGTTTCCCTTCATTTGAAGCTATATCAGTTTTATCGCAAGTATCTGATGATAAATCATTTGTTTCGCATGGATTTGAAGCTAAACCTTCTACATCGCATTGATTGAAGCTAAATCATGTGTTTTGCATGGATTTCATGCTAACTCGGTGTTTCCCTGCATTTGAAGCTATATCAGTTATATCGCAAGTATCTGATGCTAAATGATTTGTTTAGCATGGATTTAAAGCTAAACCTTCTACATCGCCTTGATTTGCAGCTAAATCGTGTGTTTCGCATGGATTTGAAGCTAACGTTCGTTCGCCTGCATTTTATGCTGTATCACTTATATCACAAGTGTTTGAAGCAAAATCATTTGTTTCGCATGGATTTGAAGCTAAACCTTCTACATCGACATTGATTTGAAGCTAAATCATGTGTTTCGCTTGGATTTGAAGCTATACCTTCTACATCGCTTTGATTTGAAGCTAAATCATGTGGTTCTGCCATGGATTTGATGCTAACACGTTTGTTTCCCCTGCATTTGAAGCTATATCAGTTATATCGAAAGTATCTGATGCTAAATCATTTGTTTCGCATGGATTTGAAGCTAAACCTTCTACATCGCATTGATTTGAAGCTAAATCATGTGTTTACATGATTTCATGGTAACTCGTCTGTTTCCCCTGCATTTGAAGCTACATCAGTTATATCGCAAGTATCTGATGCTAAATCATTTGTTTCGTATGGATTTGAAGCTAAACCTTCTACAATCGCATTGATTTGCAGCTAAATCATGTGTTTTGCATGGATTGGATGCTAACTCGTTTGTTTCCACTGCATTTGAAACTATATCAGTTATATCGCAAGTATCTGATGCTAAATCATTGTTTCGCATGTATTTGAAGCTAAACCTTCTACATCGTATTGATTTGAAGCTAAATCATGTGTTTTGCATGGATTTTATGCCTAACTCGTTTGTTTTCCCTGCATTTGAAGCTATATCAGTTTATATCGCAAGTATCTGATGCTAAATCATTTGTTAGGCATGGAATTGAAGCTAAACCTTCTACATTGCATTGATTTGCAGCTAAATCATGTGTTCGCATGGATTTGAAGCTAACTCGTTCGTTTCGCCTGCATTTGATGCTATATCACTTATATCGCAAGTGTTTGAAGCTGAATCATTTGTTTCGCATTGATTTGAAGCTAAACCTTCAACATCGCATTGATTTCCAGCTAAATCATGTGTATCACATGGATTTTGAAGCTAACTCGTTTGTTTCTCCTGCATTTGAAGCTATATCACTTATATCGCAAGTATCTGAAGCTAAATCATTTGTGTAGCATGGATTTGAAGCTAAACCTTCTACATCGCATTGATTTGAAGCTAAATCATGTGTTTTGCATGGATTTCATGCTAACTCGGTGTTTTCCCTGCATTTGAAGCTATATCAGTTATATCGCAAGTATCTGATGCTAAATGATTTGTTTAGCATGGATTTAAAGCTAAACCTTCTACATCGCCTTGATTTGCAGCTAAATCGTGTGTTTCGCATGGATTTGAAGCTAACGTTCGTTTCGCCTGCATTTTATGCTGTATCACTTATATCACAAGGTGTTTGAAGCAAAATCATTTGTTTCGCATGGATTTGAAGCTAAACCTTCTACATCGCATTGATTTGAAGCTAAATCATGTGTTTCGCTTGGATTTGAAGCTATACCTTCTACATCGCTTTGATTGAAGCTAAATCATGTGTTCTGCATGGGATTTGATGCTAACACGTTTGTTTCCCCTGCATTTGAAGCTATATCAGTTATATCGAAAGTATCTGATGCTAAATCATTTGTTCGCATGGATTTGAAGCTAAACCTTCTACATCGCATTGATTTGAAGCTAAATCATGTGTTTACATGGATTTCATGTACTCGTCTGTTTCCCCTGCATTTGAAGCTACATCAGTTATATCGCAAGTATCTGATGCTAAATCATTTGTTTCGAATGGATTTGAAGCTAAACCTTCTACATCGCATTGATTTGCAGCTAAATCATGTGTTTTGCATGGATTGGATGCTAACTCGTTTGTTTTCCACTGCATTTGAAACTATATCAGTTATATCGCAAGTATCTGATGCTAAATCCATTTGTTTCGCATGTATTTGAAGCTAAACCTTCTACATCGTATTGATTGAAGCTAAATCAATGTGTTTTGCATGGATTTTATGCTAACTCGTTGTTTCCCCTGCATTTGAAGCTATATCAGTTATATCGCAAGTATCTGATGCTAAATCATTTGTTAGCATGGATTTGAAGCTAAACCTTCTACATTGCATTGATTTGCAGCTAAATCATGTGTTTCGCATGGATTTGAAGCTAACTCGTTCGTTTCGCCTGCATTGATGCTATATCACTTATATCGCAAGTGTTTGAAGCTGAATCATTTGTTTCGCATTGATTTGAAGCTAAACCTTCAACATCGCATTGATTTCCAGCTAAATCATGTGTATCACATGGATTTTGAAGCTAACTCGTTTGTTTCTCCTGCATTTGAAGCTATATCACTTATATCGCAAGTATCTGAAGCTAAATCATTTGTGTCGCATGGATTTGAAGCTAAACTTCTACATCGCATTGATTTGAAGCTAAATCATATGTTTGCATGGATTGATGCTAACTCGTTCGCTTCGCCTGCATTTGATGCTATATCACTTATATCGCAAGTGTTTGAAGCTGAATCATTTGTTTCGCATGGATTTGAAGCTAAGACTTCTACTTCGAATTGATTGGATCTAAATCATGTGTTTCGCTTGGGTTTGGTGCTAACTCGTTTGTTCCGCATGCAGTTGAAGCTAATCATGAATATCGCAAGTATTTGAATATAAACCATTTGTTTGGCATTGATTTGAAGCTAAGCCTTCTACATCGCATTTATTTGCAGCTAAATCATGTATTTCGCATGGATTTTGTAGCTAACTCGTTTGTTTTTCTCCTGCATTTGAAGCTATATCACTTATATCGCAAGTATCTGAACCTAAATCATTTGTGCCGCATGGATTTGAAGCTAAAACTTCAACATCGCATTGAATTCAATCTAAATCATTTGTATCATATGGATTTTGAAGCTAACTCGTTTGTTTCTCCTGCATTTGAAGCTATATCACTTATATCGCAATTATATGAAGCTAAATCACTTGGGTCGCATGGGATCTGAAGCTAAACCTTCTACATCGCATTGATTTGTAGTTGAATCATGTGTTTTTGCTTGTATTTGAAGCTAACTCGTTTGTTTCTCCTGCATTTGAAGCTATATCACTAATTCGCAAGTATCTGATGCAAGTAATTTGTGTCGAACGGATTTGAAGCTAAACCCTCCACATCGCATTGGTTTGAAGCTAACCTTCCACATCGCATTGGTTTGAAGCTAAACCTTCAACATCGCATTGGTTTGAAGCTAAACCTTCAACATCGCATTGATTTCCAGCTAAATCATGTGTATCACATGGATTTTGAAGCTAACTCGTTTGTTTCTCCTGCATTTGAAGCTATATCACTTATATCGCAAGTATCTGAAGCTAAATCATTTGTGTAGCATGGATTTGAAGCTAAACCTTCTACATCGCATTGATTGAAGCTAAATCATGTGTTTCGCATGGATTTGAAGCCAACTCGTTCGTTTCGCCTGCATTTGATGCTATATCACGTATATCGCAAGTGTTTGAAGCTGAATCATTTGTTTCGCATTGATTTGAAGCTAAGCCTTCTACTTCGCATTGATTTGAAGCAAAATCATGTGTTTAGCATGGATTTCAAGCTAAAGCTTCTACATCGCATTGATTTGCAGCTAAATCATGTGTTTCGCATGGATTTGAAGCTAACTCGTTCGTTTCGCCTGCATTTGATGCTATATCACTTATATCGCATGTGTTTGAAGCTGAATCATTTGTTTCGCATTGATTTGAAGCTAAACCTTCAACATCGCATTGATTTCCAGCTAAATCATGTGTATCACATGGATTTTGAAGCTAACTCGTTTGTTTCTCCTGCATTTGAAGCTATATCACTTATATCGCAAGTGTTTGAAGCTGAATCATTTGTTTCGCATTGATTTGAAGCTAAATCTTCAACATCGCATTGATTTCCAGCTAAATCATGTGTATCACATGGATTTTGAAGCTAACTCGTTTGTTTCTCCTGCATTTGAAGCTATATCACTTATATCGCAAGTATCTGAAGCTAAATCATTTGTGTGACATGGATTCGAAGCTAAACCTTCTACATCGCATTGATTTGAAGCTAAATCATGTGTTTTGCATGGATTTGATGCTAACTCGTTTGTTTCCCTTCATTTGAAGCTATATCAGTTATATCGCAAGTATCTGATGATAAATCATTTGTTTCGCATGGATTTGAAGCTAAACCTTCTACATCGCATTGATTTGAAGCTAAATCATGTGTTTTGCATGGATTTCATGCTAACTCGGTGTTTCCCCTGCATTTGAAGCTATATCAGTTATATCGCAAGTATCTGATGCTAAATGATTTGTTTAGCATGGATTTAAAGCTAAACCTTCTACATCGCCTTGATTTGCAGCTAAATCGTGTGTTTCGCATGGATTTGAAGCTAACGTTCGTTTCGCCTGCATTTTATGCTGTATCACTTATATCACAAGTGTTTGAAGCAAAATCATTTGTTTCGCATGGATTTGAAGCTAAACCTTCTACATCGCATTGATTTGAAGCTAAATCATGTGTTTCGCTTGGATTTGAAGCTATACCTTCTACATCGCTTTGATTTGAAGCTAAATCATGTGTTCTGCATGGATTTGATGCTAACACGTTTGTTTCCCCTGCATTTGAAGCTATATCAGTTATATCGAAAGTATCTGATGCTAAATCATTTGTTTCGCATGGATTTGAAGCTAAACCTTCTACATCGCATTGATTTGAAGCTAAATCATGTGTTTACATGGATTTCATGGTAACTCGTCTGTTTCCCCTGCATTTGAAGCTACATCAGTTATATCGCAAGTATCTGATGCTAAATCATTTGTTTCGTATGGATTTGAAGCTAAACCTTCTACATCGCATTGATTTGCAGCTAAATCATGTGTTTTGCATGGATTGGATGCTAACTCGTTTGTTTCCACTGCATTTGAAACTATATCAGTTATATCGCAAGTATCTGATGCTAAATCATTTGTTTCGCATGTATTTGAAGCTAAAACTTCTACATCGTATTGATTTGAAGCTAAATCATGTGTTTTGCATGGATTTTATGCTAACTCGTTTGTTTCCCCTGCATTTGAAGCTATATCAGTTATATCGCAAGTATCTGATGCTAAATCATTTGTTAGGCATGGATTTGAAGCTAAACCTTCTACATTGCATTGATTTGCAGCTAAATCATGTGTTTCGCATGGATTTGAAGCTAACTCGTTCGTTTCGCCTGCATTTGATGCTATATCACTTATATCGCAAGTGTTTGAAGCTGAATCATTTGTTTCGCATTGATTTGAAGCTAAACCTTCAACATCGCATTGATTTCCAGCTAAATCATGTGTATCACATGGATTTTGAAGCTAACTCGTTTGTTTCTCCTGCATTTGAAGCTATATCACTTATATCGCAAGTATCTGAAGCTAAATCATTTGTGTAGCATGGATTTGAAGCTAAACCTTCTACATCGCATTGATTTGAAGCTAAATCATGTGTTTTGCATGGATTTCATGCTAACTCGGTGTTTCCCCTGCATTTGAAGCTATATCAGTTATATCGCAAGTATCTGATGCTAAATGATTTGTTTAGCATGGATTTAAAGCTAAACCTTCTACATCGCCTTGATTTGCAGCTAAATCGTGTGTTTCGCATGGATTTGAAGCTAACATTCGTTTCGCCTGCATTTTATGCTGTATCACTTATATCACAAGTGTTTGAAGCAAAATCATTTGTTTCGCATGGATTTGAAGCTAAACCTTCTACATCGCATTGATTTGAAGCTAAATCATGTGTTTCGCTTGGATTTGAAGCTATACCTTCTACATCGCTTTGATTTGAAGCTAAATCATGTGTTCTGCATGGATTTGATGCTAACACGTTTGTTTCCCCTGCATTTGAAGCTATATCAGTTATATCGAAAGTATCTGATGCTAAATCATTTGTTTCGCATGGATTTGAAGCTAAACCTTCTACATCGCATTGATTTGAAGCTAAATCATGTGTTTACATGGATTTCATGGTAACTCGTCTGTTTCCCCTGCATTTGAAGCTACATCAGTTATATCGCAAGTATCTGATGCTAAATCATTTGTTTCGTATGGATTTGAAGCTAAACCTTCTACATCGCATTGATTTGCAGCTAAATCATGTGTTTTGCATGGATTGGATGCTAACTCGTTTGTTTCCACTGCATTTGAAACTATATCAGTTATATCGCAAGTATCTGATGCTAAATCATTTGTTTCGCATGTATTTGAAGCTAAACCTTCTACATCGTATTGATTTGAAGCTAAATCATGTGTTTTGCATGGATTTTATGCTAACTCGTTTGTTTCCCCTGCATTTGAAGCTATATCAGTTATATCGCAAGTATCTGATGCTAAATCATTTGTTAGGCATGGATTTGAAGCTAAACCTTCTACATTGCATTGATTTGCAGCTAAATCATGTGTTTCGCATGGATTTGAAGCTAACTCGTTCGTTTCGCCTGCATTTGATGCTATATCACTTATATCGCAAGTGTTTGAAGCTGAATCATTTGTTTCGCATTGATTTGAAGCTAAACCTTCAACATCGCATTGATTTCCAGCTAAATCATGTGTATCACATGGATTTTGAAGCTAACTCGTTTGTTTCTCCTGCATTTGAAGCTATATCACTTATATCGCAAGTATCTGAAGCTAAATCATTTGTGTAGCATGGATTTGAAGCTAAACCTTCTACATCGCATTGATTTGAAGCTAAATCATGTGTTTTGCATGGATTTCATGCTAACTCGGTGTTTCCCCTGCATTTGAAGCTATATCAGTTATATCGCAAGTATCTGATGCTAAATGATTTGTTTAGCATGGATTTAAAGCTAAACCTTCTACATCGCCTTGATTTGCAGCTAAATCGTGTGTTTCGCATGGATTTGAAGCTAACATTCGTTTCGCCTGCATTTTATGCTGTATCACTTATATCACAAGTGTTTGAAGCAAAATCATTTGTTTCGCATGGATTTGAAGCTAAACCTTCTACATCGCATTGATTTGAAGCTAAATCATGTGTTTCGCTTGGATTTGAAGCTATACCTTCTACATCGCTTTGATTTGAAGCTAAATCATGTGTTCTGCATGGATTTGATGCTAACACGTTTGTTTCCCCTGCATTTGAAGCTATATCAGTTATATCGAAAGTATCTGATGCTAAATCATTTGTTTCGCATGGATTTGAAGCTAAACCTTCTACATCGCATTGATTTGAAGCTAAATCATGTGTTTACATGGATTTCATGGTAACTCGTCTGTTTCCCCTGCATTTGAAACTATATCAGTTATATCGCAAGTATCTGATGCTAAATCATTTGTTTCGCATGTATTTGAAGCTAAACCTTCTACATCGTATTGATTTGAAGCTAAATCATGTATTTTGCATGGATTTTATGCTAACTCGTTTGTTTCCCCTGCATTTGAAGCTATATCAGTTATATCGCAAGTATCTGATGCTAAATCATTTGTTAGGCATGGATTTGAAGCTAAACCTTCTACATTGCATTGATTTGCAGCTAAATCATGTGTTTCGCATGGATTTGAAGCCAACTCGTTCGTTTCGCCTGCATTTGATGCTATATCACGTATATCGCAAGTGTTTGAAGCTGAATCATTTGTTTCGCATTGATTTGAAGCTAAGCCTTCTACTTCGCATTGATTTGAAGCAAAATCATGTGTTTAGCATGGATTTCAAGCTAAAGCTTCTACATCGCATTGATTTGCAGCTAAATCATGTGTTTCGCATGGATTTGAAGCTAACTCGTTCGTTTCGCCTGCATTTGATGCTATATCACTTATATCGCATGTGTTTGAAGCTGAATCATTTGTTTCGCATTGATTTGAAGCTAAACCTTCAACATCGCATTGATTTCCAGCTAAATCATGTGTATCACATGGATTTTGAAGCTAACTCGTTTGTTTCTCCTGCATTTGAAGCTATATCACTTATATCGCAAGTGTTTGAAGCTGAATCATTTGTTTCGCATTGATTTGAAGCTAAATCTTCAACATCGCATTGATTTCCAGCTAAATCATGTGTTTCGCATGGATTTTGTAGCTAACTCGTTTGTTTCTCCTGCATTTGAAGCTATGCCACTTATATCGCAAGTATCTGATGCTAAATCATTTCTGCCGCATGGATATGAAGCTAAAACTTCAACATCGCATTGATTTCAATCTAAATCATGTGTATCGTATGGATTTTGAAGCTAACTCGTTTGTTTCTCCTGCATTTGAAGCTATATCACTTATATCGCAATTATATGAAGCTAAATCATTTGTGTCGCATGGATCTGAAGCTAAACCTTCTACATCGCATTGATTTTAAGCTGAATCTTGTATTTTGCTTGGATTTGAAGCTAACTCGTTTGTTTCTCCTGCATTTGAAGCTATATCACTAATTTCGGAAGTATCTGATGCAAGTAATTTGTGTCGCACGGATTTGAAGCTAAACCCTCCACATCGTATTGGTTTGAAGCTAAACCTTCCACATCGCATTGATTTGAAGCTAAATAATATGTTTCGTATGGAGTTGAAGCTACAACGTTTGTTTCGTCTGCATTTGAGGCTATATCCCTTATATCGCAAGTATCTGAAGCTGATTCATGTGTTTTGCATGGATTTGATGCTAACTCGTTTGTTTCTACTGCATTTGAAGCTATATCACTTATATCGCAAGTATCTGAAGCTAAATCATTTGTGCCGCATGGATTTGAAGCTAAACCTTCTACATCGTATTGATTTGAAGTTAACTCATTTGTTTCGCATGGTTTAGAAACTAAAAATTCTACATCGCATGAATTTGAAGCTAAACCTTCTACATCTTATTGATTTGAAGGTAAGTCGTTTGTTTCGTCTGAATTCAAAGATATATCACTTATATCGCAAGTATCTGAACCTAAATCATATGTTTCGCATTGATTTGAAACTAAACCTTCTACATAGCATTGATTTGCAGCTAAATCATGTGTTTCGCATGGATTTGAAGCTAAGCCTTCTACTTCGGATGGATTTAAAGATAAATGATGTGTATCACATGGATTTTGAAGCTAACTCGTTTTATTCGTCTGCATTTGAAGCTATATCACTTATATCTCAAGTGTTTGATGCTAAATCATTTGTTTCGCATGGATTTGTAGCTAAACCTTCTACATCGCATTGATTTGAAGCTAAATCATGTGTTTTGCATGGATTTGATGCTAACTCGATTGTTTCCCCTGCATTTGAAGCTATATCAGTTATATCGCAAGTGTCTGATGCTAAATCATGTGTTTCTCTTGGATTTGAAGCTAAACCTTCTACATCGCATTGATTTGAAGCTAAATCATGTGTTTTGCATGGATTTGAAGCTAAACCTTCTACATCGTAACTATTTGTAGCTAAATGATATGTGTCGCATGGATTTTGAAGCTACCTCGTTTGATTCGTCTGCATTTGCAGATATATAACTTATATCACAAGTGTTTGAAGCTAAATCATTTGTTTGGCATTGACTTGAAGCTAAGCCTTCTACATCACACTTATTTGCAGCTAAATCATGTGTTTCGCATGGATCTTGTAATACTAACTCGTTTGTTTCTCCTGCATTTGAAGCTATATCACTTATATCGCAAGTATCTGAAGCTGACTCATTTGTTTCCCATTGATTTGAAGCTAAAACCTTCAACATCGCATTGATTTGCAGCGAAATCATGTGTTTCGCATGGATTTGAAGCTAACTCGTTCGTTTCGCCTGCATTTGATGCTATAACACTTATATCGCAAGTGGTTGAAGCTAAATCATTTGTCTCGCATGGATTTGAAGCTATCCCGTTTGATTCGTCTGCATTTCTAGCTATATCACTTATATCACAAGTGTTTGAAGCTAAATCATTTGTTTCGCATGGAATTGAAGCTAAACCTTCTACATCGCATTGATTTGACGCTAAATCATGTGTTTCGCTTGGATTTGAAGCTATACCTTCTACATCGCTTTGATTTGAAGCTAAATCATGTGTTCTGCATGGATTTGATGCTAACACGTTTGTTTCCCCTGCATTTGAAGCTATATCAGTTATATCGAAAGTATCTGATGCTAAATCATTTGTTTCGCATGGATTTGAAGCTAAACCTTCTACATCTAATTGATTTGAAGCTAAATCATGTGTTTACATGGATTTCATGCTAACTCGTTTGTTTCCCCTGCATTTGAAGCTATATCCGTAATATCGCAAGTATCTGATGCTAAATCATTTGTTTCGTATGGATTTGAAGCTAAACCTTCTACATCGCATTGATTTGCAGCTAAATCATGTGTTTCGCATGGATTTGAAGCTAACTCGTTCGTTTCGCCTGCATTTGATGCTATATCACTTCTATCGCAAGTGTTTGAAGCTGAATCATTTGTTTCGCATTGATTTGAAGCTAAACCTTCAACATCGCATTGATTTCCAGCTAAATCATGTGTATCACATGGATTTTGAAGCTAACTCGTTTGTTTCTCCTGCATTTGAAGCTATATCACTTATATCGCAAGTATCTGAAGCTAAATCATTTGTGTCGCATGGATTTGAAACTAAACATTCTACATAGCAATGATTTGCAGCTAAATCATGTGTTTCGCATGGATTTGAAGCTAAGCCTTCTATTTCGCATGGATTTAAAACTAAATGATGTGTAACGCATGGATTTTGAAGCTAACTCGTTTGATTCGTCTGCATTTGAAGCTATATCACTTATATCTCAAGTGTTTGATGCTAAATCATTTGTTTCGCATGGATTTGTAGCTAAACCTTCTACATCGCATTGATTTGAAGCTAAATCATGTGTTTTGCATGGATTTGATGCTAACTCGATTGTTTCCCCTGCATTTGAAGCTATATCAGTTATATCGCAAGTGTCTGATGCTAAATCATGTGTTTCTCTTGGATTTGAAGCTAAACCTTCTACATCGCATTGATTTGAAGCTAAATCATGTGTTTTGCATGGATTTGATGCTAACTCGTTAGTTTCCCCTGCATTTGAAGCTATATCAGTTATATCGCAAGTATCAGATGCTAAAACATTTGTTTCGAATGGATCTGAAGCTAAGCCTTCTACTTCGCATGGATTTAAAGCTAAATGATGTGTACCGCATGGATATTGAAACTAACTCGTTTGATTCGTCTGCATTTGAAGCAATATCAGTTATATCTCAAGTATCTGATGCTGAATCATTTGTTTCGCATGGATTTGTAGCTAAACCTTCTACATTGCATTGATTTGCAACTAAGTCATGTGTTTCGCATGGATTTGAATCTACCTCGGTCGTTTCGCCTGCATTTGATGCTATATCACTTATATCGCAAGTATCATAAGCTAAATCATTTGTTTCGCATGGATTTGAAGCTAAACCTTCTACATCGTAACTATTTGTAGCTAAATGATATGTGTCGCATGGATTTTGAAGCTACCTCGTTTGATTCGTCTGCATTTGCAGATATATAACTTATATCACAAGTGTTTGAAGCTAAATCATTTGTTTGGCATTGACTTGAAGCTAAGCCTTCTACATCACACTTATTTGCAGCTAAATCATGTGTTTCGCATGGATCTTGTAACTAACTCGTTTGTTTCTCCTGCATTTGAAGCTATATCACTTATATCGCAAGTATCTGAAGCTGAATCATTTGTTTCCCATTGATTTGAAGCTAAAACCTTCAACATCGCATTGATTTGCAGCGAAATCATGTGTTTCGCATGGATTTGAAGCTAACTCGTTCGTTTCGCCTGCATTTGATGCTATAACACTTATATCGCAAGTGGTTGAAGCTAAATCATTTGTCTCGCATGGATTTGAAGCTATCCCGTTTGATTCGTCTGCATTTCTAGCTATATCACTTATATCACAAGTGTTTGAAGCTAAATCATTTGTTTCGCATGGAATTGAAGCTAAACCTTCTACATCGCATTGATTTGACGCTAAATCATGTGTTTCGCTTGGATTTGAAGCTATACCTTCTACATCGCTTTGATTTGAAGCTAAATCATGTGTTCTGCATGGATTTGATGCTAACACGTTTGTTTCCCCTGCATTTGAAGCTATATCAGTTATATCGAAAGTATCTGATGCTAAATCATTTGTTTCGCATGGATTTGAAGCTAAACCTTCTACATCTAATTGATTTGAAGCTAAATCATGTGTTTACATGGATTTCATGCTAACTCGTTTGTTTCCCTGCATTTGAAGCTATATCCGTAATATCGCAAGTATCTGATGCTAAATCATTTGTTTCGTATGGATTTGAAGCTAAACCTTCTACATCGCATTGATTTGCAGCTAAATCATGTGTTTCGCATGGATTTGAAGCTAACTCGTTCGTTTCGCCTGCATTTGATGCTATATCACTTCTATCGCAAGTGTTTGAAGCTGAATCATTTGTTTCGCATTGATTTGAAGCTAAACCTTCAACATCGCATTGATTTCCAGCTAAATCATGTGTATCACATGGATTTTGAAGCTAACTCGTTTGTTTCTCCTGCATTTGAAGCTATATCACTTATATCGCAAGTATCTGAAGCTAAATCATTTGTGTCGCATGGATTTGAAACTAAACATTCTACATAGCAATGATTTGCAGCTAAATCATGTGTTTCGCATGGATTTGAAGCTAAGCCTTCTATTTCGCATGGATTTAAAACTAAATGATGTGTATCGCATGGATTTTGAAGCTAACTCGTTTGATTCGTCTGCATTTGAAGCTATATCACTTATATCTCAAGTGTTTGATGCTAAATCATTTGTTTCGCATGGATTTGTAGCTATACCTTCTACATCGCATTGATTTGAAGCTAAATCATGTGTTTCGCTTGGATTTGAAGCTAAACCTTCTACATCGAATTGATTTGAAGCTAAATCATGTGTTTTGCATGGATTTGATGCTAACTCGTTTGTTTCCCCTGCATTTGAAGCTATATCAGTTATATCGCAAGTATCTGATGCTAAATCATGTGCTTCGCTTGGATTTGAAGCTAAACCTTCTACATCGCATTGATTTGAAGCTAAATCATGTTTTTTGCATGGATTTGATGCTAACTCGTTGGTTTCGCCTGCATTTGAAGCTATATCAGTTATATCGCAAGTATCTGATGCTAAATCATGTGTTTCGCTTGGATTTGAAGCTACACCTTCTACATCGCATTTATTTGCAGCTAAATCATGTGTTTCGCATGGATTTTGTAGCTAACTCGTTTGTTTCCCCTGCATTTGAAGCTATATCAGTTATATCGCAAGTATATGAAGCTGATTCATGTGTTTTGCTTGGATTTGAAGCTAACTCGTTTGTTTCTCCTGCATTTAAAGCTATATCACTTATTTCGCAAGTATCTGATGCAAGTAATTTGTGTCGCACGGATTTGTAGCTAAACCCTCCACATCGCATGGATCTGAAGCTAAACCTTCTACATCGCATTGATTTGAAGCTAAATAATATGTTTCGTATGGAGTTGAAGCTACAACGTTTGTTTCGTCTGCATTTGAGGCTATATCACTTATATCGCAAGTATCTGAAGCTGATTCATGTGTTTTGCTTGGATTTGAAGCTAACTCGTTTGTTTCTCCTGCATTTGAAGCTATATCACTTATTTCGCAAGTATCTGATGCAAGCAATTTGTTTCGCATGGATTTGAAGCTAAACCTTCTACATCGCATTGATTTGAAGCTAAATCATGTGTTTTGCATGGATTTTATAATAACTCGTTTGTTTCCCCTGCATTTGAAGCTATATCAGTTATATCGCAATTATCTGATGCTAAATGATTTGTTTAGCATGGATTTGAAGCTAAACCTTCTACATCGCATTGATTTGCAGCTAAATCATGTGTTTCTCCTGCATTTGAAGCTATATCACTTATATCGCAAGTATCTGAAGCTAAATCATTCGTGCCGCATGGATTTGAAGCTAAAAGTTCAACATCGCATTGATTTCAATCTAAATCATGTGTATCGTATGGATTTTGAAGCTAACTCGTTTGTTTCTCCTGCATTTGAAGCTATATCACTTATATCGCAATTATATGAAGCTAAATCATTTGTGTCGCATGGATCTGAAGCTAAACCTTCTACATCGCATTGATTTTAAGCTGAATCTTGTATTTTGCTTGGATTTGAAGCTAACTCGTTTGTTTCTCCTGCATTTGAAGCTATATCACTAATTTCGGAAGTATCTGATGCAAGTAATTTGTGTCGCACGGATTTGAAGCTAAACCCTCCACATCGTATTGGTTTGAAGCTAAACCTTCCACATCGCATTGATTTGAAGCTAAATAATATGTTTCGTATGGAGTTGAAGCTACAACGTTTGTTTCGTCTGCATTTGAGGCTATATCCCTTATATCGCAAGTATCTGAAGCTGATTCATGTGTTTTGCATGGATTTGATGCTAACTCGTTTGTTTCTACTGCATTTGAAGCTATATCACTTATATCGCAAGTATCTGAAGCTAAATCATTTGTGCCGCATGGATTTGAAGCTAAAAAAAAAAAACCTTCTACATCGTATTGATTTGAAGTTAACTCATTTGTTTCGCATGGTTTAGAAACTAAAAATTCTACATCGCATGAATTTGAAGCTAAACCTTCTACATCTTATTGATTTGAAGGTAAGTCGTTTGTTTCGTCTGAATTCAAAGATATATCACTTATATCGCAAGTATCTGAACCTAAATCATATGTTTCGCATTGATTTGAAACTAAACCTTCTACATAGCATTGATTTGCAGCTAAATCATGTGTTTCGCATGGATTTGAAGCTAAGCCTTCTACTTCGGATGGATTTAAAGATAAATGATGTGTATCACATGGATTTTGAAGCTAACTCGTTTTATTCGTCTGCATTTGAAGCTATATCACTTATATCTCAAGTGTTTGATGTTAAATCATTTGTTTCGCATGGATTTGTAGCTAAACCTTCTACATCGCATTGATTTGAAGCTAAATCATGTGTTTTGCATGGATTTGATGCTAACTCGATTGTTTCCCCTGCATTTGAAGCTATATCAGTTATATCGCAAGTGTCTGATGCTAAATCATGTGTTTCTCTTGGATTTGAAGCTAAACCTTCTACATCGCATTGATTTGAAGCTAAATCATGTGTTTTGCATGGATTTGATGCTAACTCGTTAGTTTCCCCTGCATTTGAAGCTATATCAGTTATATCGCAAGTATCAGATGCTAAAACATTTGTTTCGTATGGATCTGAAGCTAAGCCTTCTACTTCGCATGGATTTAAAGCTAAATGATGTGTACCGCATGGATATTGAAACTAACTCGTTTGATTCGTCTGCATTTGAAGCAATATCAGTTATATCTCAAGTATCTGATGCTGAATCATTTGTTTCGCATGGATTTGTAGCTAAACCTTCTACATTGCATTGATTTGCAACTAAGTCATGTGTTTCGCATGGATTTGAATCTACCTCGGTCGTTTCGCCTGCATTTGATGCTATATCACTTATATCGCAAGTATCATAAGCTAAATCATTTGTTTCGCATGGATTTGAAGCTAAACCTTCTACATCGTAACTATTTGTAGCTAAATGATATGTGTCGCATGGATTTTGAAGCTACCTCGTTTGATTCGTCTGCATTTGCAGATATATAACTTATATCACAAGTGTTTGAAGCTAAATCATTTGTTTGGCATTGACTTGAAGCTAAGCCTTCTACATCACACTTATTTGCAGCTAAATCATGTGTTTCGCATGGATCTTGTAACTAACTCGTTTGTTTCTCCTGCATTTGAAGCTATATCACTTATATCGCAAGTATCTGAAGCTGAATCATTTGTTTCCCATTGATTTGAAGCTAAAACCTTCAACATCGCATTGATTTGCAGCGAAATCATGTGTTTCGCATGGATTTGAAGCTAACTCGTTCGTTTCGCCTGCATTTGATGCTATAACACTTATATCGCAAGTGGTTGAAGCTAAATCATTTGTCTCGCATGGATTTGAAGCTATCCCGTTTGATTCGTCTGCATTTCTAGCTATATCACTTATATCACAAGTGTTTGAAGCTAAATCATTTGTTTCGCATGGAATTGAAGCTAAACCTTCTACATCGCATTGATTTGACGCTAAATCATGTGTTTCGCTTGGATTTGAAGCTATACCTTCTACATCGCTTTGATTTGAAGCTAAATCATGTGTTCTGCATGGATTTGATGCTAACACGTTTGTTTCCCCTGCATTTGAAGCTATATCAGTTATATCGAAAGTATCTGATGATAAATCATTTGTTTCGCATGTATTTGAAGCTAAACCTTCTACATCGTATTGATTTGAAGCTAAATCATGTGTTTTGCATGGATTTTATGCTAACTCGTTTGTTTCCCTGCATTTGAAGCTATATCAGTTATATCGCAAGTATCTGATGCTAAATCATTTGTTAGGCATGGATTTGAAGCTAAACCTTCTACATTGCATTGATTTGCAGCTAAATCATGTGTTTCGCATGGATTTGAAGCTAACTCGTTCGTTTCGCCTGCATTTGATGCTATATCACTTCTATCGCAAGTGTTTGAAGCTGAATCATTTGTTTCGCATTGATTTGAAGCTAAACCTTCAACATCGCATTGATTTCCAGCTAAATCATGTGTATCACATGGATTTTGAAGCTAACTCGTTTGTTTCTCCTGCATTTGAAGCTATATCACTTATATCGCAAGTATCTGAAGCTAAATCATTCGTGCCGCATGGATTTGAAGCTAAAAGTTCAACATCGCATTGATTTCAATCTAAATCATGTGTATCGTATGGATTTTGAAGCTAACTCATTTGTTTCTCCTGCATTTGAAGCTATATCACTTATATGGCAATTATCTGAAGCTAAATCATTTGTGTCGCATGGAGCTGAAGCTAAACCATCTACATCGTATTGATTTGAAGCTAAATAATATGTTTCGTATGGAGTTGAAGCTACAACGTTTGTTTCGTCTGCATTTGAAGCTATATCACTAATTTCGAAAGTATCTGATGCAAGTAATTTGTGTCGAACGGATTTGAAGCTAAACCCTCCACATCGCATTGGTTTGAATCTAAACCTTCCACATCGCATTGGTTTGAAGCTAAACCTTCTACATCGCATTGATTTGAAGCTAAATAATATGTTTTGTATGGAGTTGAAGCTACAACGTTTGTTTCGTCTGCATTTGAAGCTATATCACTTATATCCCAAGAGTTTGAAGGTAAATCATTTGCTTCGCATGGATTTGAAGCTAAACCTTCTACATCGCATTGATTTGCAGCTAAATCATGTGTTTCGCATGGATTTGAAGATAAACCGTCTACGTCGCATTGATTTGAAACTAAATCATGTTTTTTGCATGGATTTGTTGCTAACTCGTTTTTTTTCTCCTTGCATTTGAAGCTATATCACTTATATCGCAAGTATCTGAACCTAAATCATTTGTTTCGCATGGATTTGTAGCTAAACCTTCTACATCGCATTGATTTGAAGCTATCTCATGTGATTCGCTTGGATTTGAAGCTAAACCTTCTACATCGCATTGATTTGAAGCTAAATCATGTGTTTTGCATGGATTTGATGCTAACTCGTTTGTTTCCCTTCATTTGAAGCTATATCAGTTATATCGCAAGTATGTGATGTAAATCATTTGTTTCGCATGGATTTGAAGCTAAACCTTCTACATCGCATTGATTTGAAGCTAAATCATGTGTTTTGCATGGATTTCATGCTAACTCGGTGTTTCCCCTGCATTTGAAGCTATATCAGTTATAACGCAAGTATCTGATGCTAAATGATTTGTTTAGCATGGATTTGAAGCTAAACCTTCTACATCGCCTTGATTTGCAGCTAAATCGTGTGTTTCGCATGGATTTGAAGCTAACGTTCGTTTCGCCTGCATTTGATGCTATATCACTTATATCACAAGTGTTTGAAGCAAAATCATTTGTTTTGCATGGATTTGAAGCTAAACCTTCTACATCGCATTGATTTGAAGCTAAATCATGTGTTTCGCTTGGATTTGAAGCTATACCTTCTACATCGCTTTGATTTGAAGCTAAATCATGTGTTCTGCATGGATTTGATGCTAACACGTTTGTTTCCCCTGCATTTGAAGCTATATCAGTTATATCGAAAGTATCTGATGCTAAATCATTTGTTTCGCATGGATTTGAAGCTAAACCTTCTACATCGAATTGATTTGAAGCTAAATCATGTGTTTACATGGATTTCATGCTAACTCGTTTGTTTCCCCTGCATTTGAAGCTATATCCGTAATATCGCAAGTATCTGAAGCTAAATCATTTGTGTCGCATGGATTTGAAACTAAACATTCTACATAGCAATGATTTGCAGCTAAATCATGTGTTTCGCATGGATTTGAAGCTAAGCCTTCTATTTCGCATGGATTTAAAACTAAATGATGTGTATCGCATGGATTTTGAAGCTAACTCGTTTGATTCGTCTGCATTTGAAGCTATATCACTTATATCTCAAGTGTTTGATGCTAAATCATTTGTTTCGCATGGATTTGTAGCTATACCTTCTACATCGCATTGATTTGAAGCTAAATCATGTGTTTCGCTTGGATTTGAAGCTAAACCTTCTACATCAAATTGATTTGAAGCTAAATCATGTGTTTTGCATGGATTTGATGCTAACTCGTTTGTTTCCCCTGCATTTGAAGCTATATCAGTTATATCGCAAGTATCTGATGCTAAATCATGTGCTTCGCTTGGATTTGAAGCTAAACCTTCTACATCGCATTGATTTGAAGCTAAATCATGTTTTTTGCATGGATTTGATGCTAACTCGTTGGTTTCGCCTGCATTTGAAGCTATATCAGTTATATCGCAAGTATCTGATGCTAAATCATGTGTTTCGCTTGGATTTGAAGCTACACCTTCTACATCGCATTTATTTGCAGCTAAATCATGTGTTTCGCATGGATTTTGTAGCTAACTCGTTTGTTTCCCCTGCATTTGAAGCTATATCAGTTATATCGCAAGTATATGAAGCTGATTCATGTGTTTTGCTTGGATTTGAAGCTAACTCGTTTGTTTCTCCTGCATTTAAAGCTATATCACTTATTTCGCAAGTATCTGATGCAAGTAATTTGTGTCGCACGGATTTGTAGCTAAACCCTCCACATCGCATGGATCTGAAGCTAAACCTTCTACATCGCATTGATTTGAAGCTAAATAATATGTTTCGTATGGAGTTGAAGCTACAACGTTTGTTTCGTCTGCATTTGAGGCTATATCACTTATATCGCAAGTATCTGAAGCTGATTCATGTGTTTTGCATGGATTTTATAATAACTCGTTTGTTTCCCCTGCATTTGAAGCTATATCAGTTATATCGCAAGTATCTGATGCTAAATGATTTGTTTAGCATTGATTTGAAGCTAAACCTTCTACATCGCATTGATTTGCAGCTAAATCATGTGTTTCTCCTGCATTTGAAGCTATATCACTTATATCGCAAGTATCTGAAGCTAAATCATTCGTGCCGCATGGATTTGAAGCTAAAAGTTCAACATCGCATTGATTTCAATCTAAATCATGTGTATCGTATGGATTTTGATGCTAACTCATTTGTTTCTCCTGCATTTGAAGCTATATCACTTATATGGCAATTATCTGAAGCTAAATCATTTGTGTCGCATGGATCTGAAGCTAAACCATCTACATCGCATTGATTTGAAGCTAAATAATATGTTTCGTATGGAGTTGAAGCTACAACGTTTGTTTCGTCTGCATTTGAAGCTATATCACTAATTTCGAAAGTATCTGATGCAAGTAATTTGTGTCGAACGGATTTGAAGCTAAACCCTCCACATCGCATTGGTTTGAATCTAAACCTTCCACATCGCATTGGTTTGAAGCTAAACCTTCTACATCGCATTGATTTGAAGCTAAATAATATGTTTTGTATGGAGTTGAAGCTACAACGTTTGTTTCGTCTGCATTTGAAGCTATATCACTTATATCCCAAGAGTTTGAAGGTAAATCATTTGTTTCGCATGGATTTGAAGCTAAACCTTCTACATCGCTTTGATTTGAAGCTAAATCATGTGTTCTGCATGGATTTGATGCTAACACGTTTGTTTCCCCTGCATTTGAAGCTATATCAGTTATATCGAAAGTATCTGATGCTAAATCATTTGTTTCGCATGGATTTGAAGCTAAACCTTCTACATCGAATTGATTTGAAGCTAAATCATGTGTTTACATGGATTTCATGCTAACTCGTTTGTTTCCCCTGCATTTGAAGCTATATCCGTAATATCGCAAGTATCTGATGCTAAATCATTTGTTTCGTATGGATTTGAAGCTAAACCTTCTACATCGCATTGATTTGCAGCTAAATCATGTGTTTCGCATGGATTTGAAGCTAACTCGTTCGTTTCGCCTGCATTTGATGCTATATCACTTCTATCGCAAGTGTTTGAAGCTGAATCATTTGTTTCGCATTGATTTGAAGCTAAACCTTCAACGTCGCATTGATTTCCAGCTAAATCATGTGTATCACATGGATTTTGAAGCTAACTCGTTTGTTTCTCCTGCATTTGAAGCTATATCACTTATATCGCAAGTATCTGAAGCTAAATCATTTGTGTCGCATGGATTTGAAACTAAACATTCTACATAGCAATGATTTGCAGCTAAATCATGTGTTTCGCATGGATTTGAAGCTAAGCCTTCTATTTCGCATGGATTTAAAACTAAATGATGTGTATCGCATGGATTTTGAAGCTAACTCGTTTGTTTCCCCTGCATTTGAAGCTATATCAGTTATATCGCAAGTATCTGATGCTAAATCATGTGCTTCGCTTGGATTTGAAGCTAAACCTTCTACATCGCATTGATTTGAAGCTAAATCATGTTTTTTGCATGGATTTGATGCTAACTCGTTGGTTTCGCCTGCATTTGAAGCTATATCAGTTATATCGCAAGTATCTGATGTTAAATCATGTGTTTCGCTTGGATTTGAAGCTACACCTTCTACATCGCATTTATTTGCAGCTAAATCATGTGTTTCGCATGGATTTTGTAGCTAACTCGTTTGTTTCCCCTGCATTTGAAGCTATATCAGTTATATCGCAAGTATATGAAGCTGATTCATGTGTTTTGCTTGGATTTGAAGCTAACTCGTTTGTTTCTCCTGCATTTAAAGCTATATCACTTATATGGCAATTATCTGAAGCTAAATCATTTGTGTCGCATGGATCTGAAGCTAAACCTTCTACATCGCATTGATTTGCAGCTAAATCATGTGTTTCTCCTGCATTTGAAGCTATATCACTTATATCGCAAGTATCTGAAGCTAAATCATTCGTGCCGCATGGATTTGAAGCTAAAAGTTCAACATCGCATTGATTTCAATCTAAATCATGTGTATCGTATGGATTTTGATGCTAACTCATTTGTTTCTCCTGCATTTGAAGCTATATCACTTATATGGCAATTATCTGAAGCTAAATCATTTGTGTCGCATGGATCTGAAGCTAAACCATCTACATCGCATTGATTTGAAGCTAAATAATATGTTTCGTATGGAGTTGAAGCTACAACGTTTGTTTCGTCTGCATTTGAAGCTATATCACTAATTTCGAAAGTATCTGATGCAAGTAATTTGTGTCGAACGGATTTGAAGCTAAACCCTCCACATCGCATTGGTTTGAATCTAAACCTTCCACATCGCATTGGTTTGAAGCTAAACCTTCTACATCGCATTGATTTGAAGCTAAATAATATGTTTTGTATGGAGTTGAAGCTACAACGTTTGTTTCGTCTGCGTTTGAAGCTATATCACTTATATCCCAAGAGTTTGAAGGTAAATCATTTGTTTCGCATGGATTTGAAGCTAAACCTTCTACATCGCATTGATTTGCAGCTAAATCATGTGTTTTGCATGGATTTGATGCTAACTCGTTTGTTTCCCTTCATTTGAAGCTATATCAGTTATATCGCAAGTATGTGATGATAAATCATTTGTTTCGCTTGGATTTGAAGCTATACCTTCTACATCGCTTTGATTTGAAGCTAAATCATGTGTTCTGCATGGATTTGATGCTAACACGTTTGTTTCCCCTGCATTTGAAGCTATATCAGTTATAACGCAAGTATCTGATGCTAAATCATTTGTTTCGCATGGATTTGAAGCTAAACCTTCTACATCGCATTGATTTGAAGCTAAATCATGTGTTTACATGGATTTCATGCTAACTCGTCTGTTTCCCCTGCATTTGAAGCTACATCAGTTATATCGCAAGTATCTGATGCTAAATCATTTGTTTCGTATGGATTTGAAGCTAAACCTTCTACATCGCATTGATTTGCAGCTAAATCATGTGTTTCGCATGGATTTGAAGCTAACGTTCGTTTCGCCTGCATTTGATGCTATATCACTTATATCACAAGTGTTTGAAGCTAAATCATTTGTTTCGCTTGGATTTGGAGCTAATCCTTTTACATCGCATTGATTTGCAGCTAAGTCATGTGTTTTGCATGGATTGGATGCTAACTCGTTTGTTTCCACTGCATTTGAAACTATATCAGTTATACCGTAAGTATCTGATGCTAAATCATTTGTTTCGCATGGATTTGAAGCTAAACCTTCTACATCGCATTGATTTGAAGCTAAATCATGTGTTTTGCATGGATTTTATGCTAACTCGTTTGTTTCCCCTGCATTTGAAGCTATATCAGTTATATCGCAAGTATCTGATGCTAAATCATTTGTTTCGCATGGATTTGAAGCTAAACCTTCTACATCGCATTGATTTGCAGCTAAACCATGTGTTTCGCATGGATTTGAAGCTAACTCGTTCGTTTCGCCTGCATTTGATGCTATATCACTTATATCGCAAGTGTTTAAAGCTGAATCATTTGTTTCGCATTGATTTGAAGCTCTAACCTTCAACATCGCATTGATTTCCAGCTAAATCATGTGTATCACATGGATTTTGAAGCTAACTCGTTTGTTTCTCCTGCATTTGAAGCTATATCACTTATATCGCAAGTATCTGAAGCTAAATCATTTGTGTCGCATGGATTTGAAGCTAAACCTTCTACATCGCATTGATTTGAAGCTAAATCATGTGTTTCGCATGGATTTGTAGCTAAGCCTTCTACATCGCATTGATTTGCAGCTAAATCATGTGTTTCGCATGGATTTGAAGCTAACTCGTTCGTTTCGCCTGCATTTGATGCTATATCACTTATATCGCATGTGTTTGAAGCTGAATTATTTGTTTCGCATTGATTTGAAGCTAAACCTTCAACATCGCATTGGTTTGAAGCTAAACCTTCCACATCGCATTGGTTTGAAGCTAAACCTTCTACATCGCATTGATTTGAAGCTAAATCATTTTTTTTCATGGATTTGATGCTAACTCGTTTGTTTCCACTGCATTTGAAACTATATCAGTTATATCGCAAGTATCTGATGCTAAATCATTTGTTTCGCATGGATTTGAAGCTAAACCTTCTACATCGCATTGATTTGAAGCTAAATCATGTGTTTTGCTTGGATTTTATGCTAACTCGTTTGTTTCCCCTGCATTTGAAGCCATTTCAGTTATATCGCTAGTATCTGATGCTAAATCATTTGTTTAGCATGGATTTGAAGCTAAACCTTCTACATCGCATTGATTTGCAGCTAAATCATGTGTTTCGGATGGATTTGGAGCTAACTCGTTTGTTTCGCAAGCAGTTGCAGCTAAATCGTGTATATCAAAAGTATTAGAATCTGAACCATTTATATCGCATGGATTTGAAGCTAAGCCTTCAACTTCGAATTGATTTGGAGCTAAATCATGTGTTTCGCTTGGGTTTGATGCTAACTCGTTTGTTCCGCATGCAGTTGAAGCTAAATCATGAATATCGCAAGTATTTGAATATAAACCACTTGTTTGGCATTGATTTGAAGCTAAGCCTTCTACATCGAATTGATTTGAAGCTAAATCATGTGTTCTGCATGGATTTGATGCTAACTCGTTTGTTTCTCCTGCATTTGAAGCTATATCAGTTATATCGCAAGTATCTGATGCTAAATCATGTGTTTCGTTTGGATTTGAAGCTAAACCTTCTACATCGAATTGATTTGAAGCTAAATCATGTGTTTACATGGATTTCATGCTAACTCGTTTGTTTCCCCTGCATTTGAAGCTATATCCGTAATATCGCAAGTATCTGATGCTAAATCATTTGTTTCGTATGGATTTGAAGCTAAACCTTCTACATCGCATTGATTTGCAGCTAAATCATGTGTTTCGCATGGATTTGAAGCTAACTCGTTCGTTTCGCCTGCATTTGATGCTATATCACTTCTATCGCAAGTGTTTGAAGCTGAATCATTTGTTTCGCATTGATTTGAAGCTAAACCTTCAACGTCGCATTGATTTCCAGCTAAATCATGTGTATCACATGGATTTTGAAGCTAACTCGTTTGTTTCTCCTGCATTTGAAGCTATATCACTTATATCGCAAGTATCTGAAGCTAAATCATTTGTGTCGCATGGATTTGAAGCTAAACCTTCTACATCGCATTGATTTGCAGCTAAACCATGTGTTTCGCATGGATTTGAAGCTAACTCGTTCGTTTCGCCTGCATTTGATGCTATATCACTTATATCGCAAGTGTTTAAAGCTGAATCATTTGTTTCGCATTGATTTGAAGCTCTAACCTTCAACATCGTATTGATTTCCAGCTAAATCATGTGTATCACATGGATTTTGAAGCTAACTCGTTTGTTTCTCCTGCATTTGAAGCTATATCACTTATATCGCAAGTATCTGAAGCTAAATCATTTGTGTCGCATGGATTTGAAGCTAAACCTTCTACATCGCATTGATTTGAAGCTAAATCATGTGTTTCGCATGGATTTGTAGCTAAGCCTTCTACATCGCATTGATTTGCAGCTAAATCATGTGTTTCGCATGGATTTGAAGCTAACTCGTTCGTTTCGCCTGCATTTGATGCTATATCACTTATATCGCATGTGTTTGAAGCTGAATCATTTGTTTCGCATTGATTTGAAGCTAAACCTTCAACATCGCATTGGTTTGAAGCTAAACCTTCCACATCGCATTGGTTTGAAGCTAAACCTTCTACATCGCATTGATTTGAAGCTAAATCATTTTCTTTTATGGATTTGATGCTAACTCGTTTGTTTCCACTGCATTTGAAACTATATCAGTTATATTGCAAGTATCTGATGCTAAATCATTTGTTTCGCATGGATTTGAAGCTCAACCTTCTACATCGCATTGATTTGAAGCTAAATCATGTGTTTTGCATGGATTTTATGCTAACTCGTTTGTTTCCCCTGCATTTGAAGCCATTTCAGTTATATCGCTAGTATCTGAACCTAAATTATATGTCTCGCATGGATTTGAAACTAAACATTCTACATAGCATTGATTTGCAGCTAAATCATGTGTGTCGCATGGATTTGAAGCTAAGCCTTCTATTTCGCATGAATTTAAAACTAAATGATGTGTATCGCATGGATTTTGAAGATAACTCGTTTGAATCGTCTGCATTTGAAGCTATATCACTTATATCTCAAGTGTTTGAAGCTGAATCATTTGTTTCGCATTGATTTGAAGCTAAACCTTCAACATCGCATTGATTTCCAGCTAAATCATGTGTATCATATGGATTTTGAAGCTAACTCGTTTGTTTCTCCTGCATTTGAAGCTATATCACTTATATCGCAAGTATCTGAAGCTAAATCATTTGTGTCGCATGGATTTGAAGCTAAACCTTCTACATCGCATTGATTTGAAGCTAAATCATGTGTTTCGCATGGATTTGAAGCTAAGCCTTCTACATCGCAATGATTTGCAGCTAAATCATGTGTTTCGCATGGATTTGAAGCTAACTCGTTCGTTTCGCCTGCATTTGACGCTATATCACTTATATCGCATGTGTTTGAAGCTGAATCATTTGTTTCGCATTGATTTGAAGCTAAACCTTCAACATCGCATTGGTTTGAAGCTAAACCTTCCACATCGCATTGGTTTGAAGCTAAACCTTCTACATCGCATTAATTTGAAGTTATATCATTTTTTTTCATGGATTTGATGCTAACTCGTTTGTTTCCACTGCATTTGAAACTATATCAGTTATATCGCAAGTATCTGATGCTAAATCATTTGTTTCGCATGGATTTGAAGCTAAACCTTCTACATCCCATTGATTTGAAGCTAAATCATGTGTTTTGCATAGATTTTGTGCTAACACGTTTGTTTCCCCTGCATTTGAAGCCATTTCAGTTATATCGCTAGTATCTGATGCTAAATCATTTGTTTAGCATGGATTTGAAGCTAAACCTTCTACATCGCATTGATTTGCAGCTAAATCATGTGTTTCGCATGGATTTGAAGCTAACTCGTTCGTTTCGCCTGCATTTGATGCTATATCACTTATATCGCAAGTATCTGAACCTAAATCATATGTTTAGCATGGATTTGAAACTAAACATTCTACATAGCATTGATTTGCAGCTAAATCATGTGTGTCGCATGGATTTGAAGCTAAACCTTCAACATCGCATTGGTTTGAAGCTAAACCTTCCACATCGCATTGGTTTGAAGCTAACTCGTTTGATTCGTCTGCATTTGAAGCTATATCACTTATATCTCAAGTGTTTGATGCTAAATCATTTGTTTCGCATGGATTTTTAGCTATACCTTCTACATGGCATTGATTTGAAGCTAAATCATGTGTTTCGCTTGGATTTGAAGCTAAACCTTCTACATCGAATTGATTTGAAGCTAAATCATGTGTTCTGCATGGATTTGATGCTAACACGTTTGTTTCCCCTGCATTTGAAGCTATATCAGTTATATCGAAAGTATCTGATGCTAAATCATTTGTTTCGCATGGATTTGAAGCTAAACCTTCTACATCGAATTGATTTGAAGCTAAATCATGTGTTTACATGGATTTTATGCTAACTCGTTTGTTTCCCCTGCATTTGAAGCTATATCCGTAATATCGCAAGTATCTGATGCTAAATCATTTGTTTCGTATGGATTTGAAGCTAAACCTTCTACATCGCATTGATTTGCAGCTAAATCATGTGTTTCGCATGGATTTGAAGCTAACTCGTTCGTTTCGCCTGCATTTGATGCTATATCACTTCTATCGCAAGTGTTTGAAGCTGAATCATTTGTTTCGCATTGATTTGAAGCTAAACCTTCAACGTCGCATTGATTTCCAGCTAAATCATGTGTATCACATGGATTTTGAAGCTAACTCGTTTGTTTCTCCTGCATTTGAAGCTATATCACTTATATCGCAAGTATCTGAAGCTAAATCATTTGTGTCGCATGGATTTGAAACTAAACATTCTACATAGCAATGATTTGCAGCTAAATCATGTGTTTCGCATGGATTTGAAGCTAAGCCTTCTATTTCGCATGGATTTAAAACTAAATGATGTGTATCGCATGGATTTTGAAGCTAACTCGTTTGATTCGTCTGCATTTGAAGCTATATCACTTATATCTCAAGTGTTTGATGCTAAATCATTTGTTTCGCATGGATTTGTAGCTATACCTTCTACATCGCATTGATTTGAAGCTAAATCATTTTTTTTTATGGATTTGATGCTAACTCGTTTGTTTCCACTGCATTTGAAACTATATCAGTTATATTGCAAGTATCTGATGCTAAATCATTTGTTCCGCATGGATTTGAAGCTCAACCTTCTACATCGCATTGATTTGAAGCTAAATCATGTGTTTTGCATGGATTTTATGCTAACTCGTTTGTTTCCCCTGCATTTGAAGCCATTTCAGTTATATCGCTAGTATCTGAACCTAAATTATATGTCTCGCATGGATTTGAAACTAAACATTCTACATAGCATTGATTTGCAGCTAAATCATGTGTGTCGCATGGATTTGAAGCTAAGCCTTCTATTTCGCATGAATTTAAAACTAAATGATGTGTATCGCATGGATTTTGAAGATAACTCGTTTGATTCGTCTGCATTTGAAGCTATATCACTTATATCTCAAGTGTTTGAAGCTGAATCATTTGTTTCGCATTGATTTGAAGCTAAACCTTCAACATCGCATTGATTTCCAGCTAAATCATGTGTATCATATGGATTTTGAAGCTAACTCGTTTGTTTCTCCTGCATTTGAAGCTATATCACTTATATCGCAAGTATCTGAAGCTAAATCATTTGTGTCGCATGGATTTGAAGCTAAACCTTCTACATCGCATTGATTTGAAGCTAAATCATGTGTTTCGCATGGATTTGAAGCTAAGCCTTCTACATCGCAATGATTTGCAGCTAAATCATGTGTTTCGCATGGATTTGAAGCTAACTCGTTCGTTTCGCCTGCATTTGACGCTATATCACTTATATCGCATGTGTTTGAAGCTGAATCATTTGTTTCGCATTGATTTGAAGCTAAACCTTCAACATCGCATTGATTTGAAGCTAAATAATATGTTTTGTATGGAGTTGAAGCTACAACGTTTGTTTCGTCTGCATTTGAAGCTATATCACTTATATCCCAAGAGTTTGAAGGTAAATCATTTGTTTCGCATGGATTTGAAGCTAAACCTTCTACATCGCTTTGATTTGAAGCTAAATCATGTGTTCTGCATGGATTTGATGCTAACACGTTTGTTTCCCCTGCATTTGAAGCTATATCAGTTATATCGAAAGTATCTGATGCTAAATCATTTGTTTCGCATGGATTTGAAGCTAAACCTTCTACATCGAATTGATTTGAAGCTAAATCATGTGTTTACATGGATTTCATGCTAACTCGTTTGTTTCCCCTGCATTTGAAGCTATATCCGTAATATCGCAAGTATCTGATGCTAAATCATTTGTTTCGTATGGATTTGAAGCTAAACCTTCTACATCGCATTGATTTGCAGCTAAATCATGTGTTTCGCATGGATTTGAAGCTAACTCGTTCGTTTCGCCTGCATTTGATGCTATATCACTTCTATCGCAAGTGTTTGAAGCTGAATCATTTGTTTCGCATTGATTTGAAGCTAAACCTTCAACGTCGCATTGATTTCCAGCTAAATCATGTGTATCACATGGATTTTGAAGCTAACTCGTTTGTTTCTCCTGCATTTGAAGCTATATCACTTATATCGCAAGTATCTGAAGCTAAATCATTTGTGTCGCATGGATTTGAAACTAAACATTATACATAGCAATGATTTGCAGCTAAATCATGTGTTTCGCATGGATTTGAAACTAAACATTATACATAGCAATGATTTGCAGCTAAATCATGTGTTTCGCATGGATTTGAAGCTAAGCCTTCTATTTCGCATGGATTTAAAACTAAATGATGTGTATCGCATGGATTTTGAAGCTAACTCGTTTGATTCGTCTGCATTTGAAGCTATATCACTTATATCTCAAGTGTTTGATGCTAAATCATTTGTTTCGCATGGATTTGTAGCTATACCTTCTACATCGCATTGATTTGAAGCTAAATCATGTGCTTCGCTTGGATTTGAAGCTAAACCTTCTACATCGCATTGATTTGAAGCTAAATCATGTTTTTTGCATGGATTTGATGCTAACTCGTTGGTTTCGCCTGCATTTGAAGCTATATCAGTTATATCGCAAGTATCTGATGCTAAATCATGTGTTTCGCTTGGATTTGAAGCTACACCTTCTACATCGCATTTATTTGCAGCTAAATCATGTGTTTCGCATGGATTTTGTAGCTAACTCGTTTGTTTCCCCTGCATTTGAAGCTATATCAGTTATATCGCAAGTATATGAAGCTGATTCATGTGTTTTGCTTGGATTTGAAGCTAACTCGTTTGTTTCTCCTGCATTTAAAGCTATATCACTTATATGGCAATTATCTGAAGCTAAATCATTTGTGTCGCATGGATCTGAAGCTAAACCTTCTACATCGCATTGATTTGCAGCTAAATCATGTGTTTCTCCTGCATTTGAAGCTATATCACTTATATCGCAAGTATCTGAAGCTAAATCATTCGTGCCGCATGGATTTGAAGCTAAAAGTTCAACATCGCATTGATTTCAATCTAAATCATGTGTATCGTATGGATTTTGATGCTAACTCATTTGTTTCTCCTGCATTTGAAGCTATATCACTTATATGGCAATTATCTGAAGCTAAATCGTTTGTGTCGCATGGATCTGAAGCTAAACCATCTATATCGCATTGATTTGAAGCTAAATAATATGTTTCGTATGGAGTTGAAGCTACAACGTTTGTTTCGTCTGCATTTGAAGCTATATCACTAATTTCGAAAGTATCTGATGCAAGTAATTTGTGTCGAACGGATTTGAAGCTAAACCCTCCACATCGCATTGGTTTGAATCTAAACCTTCCACATCGCATTGGTTTGAAGCTAAACCTTCTACATCGCATTGATTTGAAGCTAAATAATATGTTTTGTATGGAGTTGAAGCTACAACGTTTGTTTCGTCTGCGTTTGAAGCTATATCACTTATATCCCAAGAGTTTGAAGGTAAATCATTTGTTTCGCATGGATTTGAAGCTAAACCTTCTACATCGCATTGATTTGCAGCTAAATCATGTGTTTTGCATGGATTTGATGCTAACTCGTTTGTTTCCCTTCATTTGAAGCTATATCAGTTATATCGCTAGTATGTGATGATAAATCATTTGTTTCGCTTGGATTTGAAGCTATACCTTCTACATCGCTTTGATTTGAAGCTAAATCATGTGTTCTGCATGGATTTGATGCTAACACGTTTGTTTCCCCTGCATTTGAAGCTATATCAGTTATAACGCAAGTATCTGATGCTAAATCATTTGTTTCGCATGGATTTGAAGCTAAACCTTCTACATCGCATTGATTTGAAGCTAAATCATGTGTTTACATGGATTTCATGCTAACTCGTCTGTTTCCCCTGCATTTGAAGCTACATCAGTTATATCGCAAGTATCTGATGCTAAATCATTTGTTTCGTATGGATTTGAAGCTAAACCTTCTACATCGCATTGATTTGCAGCTAAATCATGTGTTTCGCATGGATTTGAAGCTAACTCGTTCGTTTCGCCTGCATTTGATGCTATATCACTTATATCGCAAGTATCTGAACCTAAATCATATGTTTCGCATGGATTTGAAACTAAACATTCTACATAGCATTGATTTGCAGCTAAATCATGTGTGTCGCATGGATTTGAAGCTAAGCCTTCTATTTCGCATGAATTTAAAACTAAATGATGTGTATCGCATGGATTTTGAAGCTAACTCGTTTGATTCGTCTGCATTTGAAGCTATATCACTTATATCTCAAGTGTTTGATGCTAAATCATTTGTTTCGCATGGATTTGTAGCTATACCTTCTACATCGCATTGATTTGAAGCTAAATCATGTGTTTCGCTTGGATTTGAAGCTAAACCTTCTACATCGAATTGATTTGAAGCTAAATCATGTGTTTAGCATGGATTTGATGCTAACTCGTTTGTTTCTCCTGCATTTGAAGCTATATCAGTTATATCGCAAGTGTCTGATGCTAAATCATGTGTTTCGCATGGATTTGAAGCTAAACCTTCTACATCGCATTGATTTGAAGCTAAATCATGTTTTTTGCACGGATTTGATGCTAACTCGTTTGTTTCCCCTGCATTTGAAGCTATATCAGTTATATCGCAAGTATCTGATGCTAAATCATGTGTTTCGCTTGGATTTGAAGCTACACCATCAACATCGCATTGATTTGAAGCTAAATCATGTCTTTTGCATGTATTTGATGCTAACTCGTTTGATTCGTCTGTATTTGAAGCAATATCAGTTATATCTCAAGTATCTGATGCTAAATCATGTGTTTCGCTTGGATTTGAAGCTACACCTTCTACATCGCATTTATTTGCAGCTAAATCATGTGTTTCGCATGGATTTTGTAGCTAACTCGTTTGTTTCTCCTGCATTTGAAGCTATGTCACTTATATCGCAAGTATCTGATGCTAAATCATTTCTGCCGCATGGATATGAAGCTAAAACTTCAACATCGCATTGATTTCAATCTAAATCATGTGTATCGTATGGATTTTGAAGCTAACTCGTTTGTTTCTCCTGCATTTGAAGCCATATCACTTATATCGCAATTATATGAATCTAAATCATTTGTGTCGCATGGATCTGAAGCTAAACCTTCTACATCGCATTGATTTTAAGCTGAATCTTGTATTTTGCTTGGATTTGAAGCTAACTCGTTTGCTTCTCCTGCATTTGAAGCTATATCACTAATTTCGGAAGTATCTGATGCAAGTAATTTGTGTCGCACGGATTTGAAGCTAAACCCTCCACATCGTATTGGTTTGAAGCTAAACCTTCCACATCGCATTGGTTTGAAGCTAAACCTTCTATATCGCATTGATTTGAAGCTAAATAATATGTTTCGTATGGAGTTGAAGCTACAACGTTTTTTCGTCTGCATTTGAGGCTATATCACTTATATCGCAAGTATCTGAAGCTGATTCATGTGTTTTGCTTGGATTTGAAGCTAACTCGTTTGTTTCTCCTGCATTTAAAGCTATATCACTTATTTCGCAAGTATCTGATGCAAGTAATTTGTGTCGCATGGATTTGTAGCTAAACCCTCCACATCGCATGGATCTGAAGCTAAACCTTCTACATCGCATTGATTTGAAGCTAAATAATATGTTTCGTATGGAGTTGAAGCTACAACGTTTGTTTCGTCTGCATTTGAAGCTATATCACTTATATCCCAAGAGTTTGAAGGTAAATCATTTGTTTCGCATGGATTTGAAGCTAAACCTTCTACATCGCATTGATTTGCAGGTAAATCATGTGTTTTGCATGGATTTGATGCTAACTCGTTTGTTTCCCTTCATTTGAAGCTATATCAGTTATATCGCAAGTATGTGATGATAAATCATTTGTTTCGCTTGGATTTGAAGCTATACCTTCTACATCGCTTTGATTTGAAGCTAAATCATGTGTTCTGCATGGATTTGATGCTAACACGTTTGTTTCCCCTGCATTTGAAGCTATATCAGTTATAACGCAAGTATCTGATGCTAAATCATTTGTTTCGCATTGATTTGAAGCTAAACCTTCAACATCGCATTGGTTTGAAGCTAAACCTTCCACATCGCATTGGTTTGAAGCTAAACCTTCTACATCGCATTGATTTGAAGCTAAATCATTTTTTTTCATGGATTTGATGCTAACTCATTTGTTTCCACTGCATTTGAAACTATATCAGTTATATCGCAAGTATCTGATGCTAAATCATTTGTTTCGCATGGATTTGAAGCTAAACCTTCTACATCGCATTGATTTGAAGCTAAATCATGTGTTTTGCATGGATTTTATGCTAACTCGTTTGTTTCCCCTGCATTTGAAGCCATTTCAGTTATATCGCTAGTATCTGATGCTAAATCATTTGTTTAGCATGGATTTGAAGCTAAACCTTCTACATCGCATTGATTTGCAGCTAAATCATGTGTTTCGCATGGATTTGAAGCTAACTCGTTCGTTTCGCCTGCATTTGATGCTATATCACTTATATCGCAAGTATCTGAACCTAAATCATATGTTTCGCATGGATTTGAAACTAAACATTCTACATAGCATTGATTTGCAGCTAAATCATGTGTGTCGCATGGATTTGAAGCTAAGCCTTCTATTTCGCATGAATTTAAAACTAAATGATGTGTATCGCATGGATTTTGAAGCTAACTCGTTTGATTCGTCTGCATTTGAAGCTATATCACTTATATCTCAAGTGTTTGATGCTAAATCACTTGTTTCGCATGGATTTGTAGCTATACCTTCTACATCGCATTGATTTGAAGCTAAATCATGTGTTTCGCTTGGATTTGAAGCTAAACCTTCTACATCGAATTGATTTGAAGCTAAATCATGTGTTTAGCATGGATTTGATGCTAACTCGTTTGTTTCTCCTGCATTTGAAGCTATATCAGTTATATCGCAAGTGTCTGATGCTAAATCATGTGTTTCGCATGGATTTGAAGCTAAACCTTCTACATCGCATTGATTTGAAGCTAAATCATGTTTTTTGCACGGATTTGATGCTAACTCGTTTGTTTCCCCTGCATTTGAAGCTATATCAGTTATATCGCAAGTATCTGATGCTAAATCATGTGTTTCGCTTGGATTTGAAGCTACACCGTCAACATCGCATTGATTTGAAGCTAAATCATGTCTTTTGCATGTATTTGATGCTAACTCGTTTGATTCGTCTGTATTTGAAGCAATATCAGTTATATCTCAAGTATCTGATGCTAAATCATGTGTTTCGCTTGGATTTGAAGCTACACCTTCTACATCGCATTTATTTGCAGCTAAATCATGTGTTTCGCATGGATTTTGTAGCTAACTCGTTTGTTTCTCCTGCATTTGAAGCTATGTCACTTATATCGCAAGTATCTGATGCTAAATCATTTCTGCCGCATGGATATGAAGCTAAAACTTCAACATCGCATTGATTTCAATCTAAATCATGTGTATCGTATGGATTTTGAAGCTAACTCGTTTGTTTCTCCTGCATTTGAAGCTATATCACTTATATCGCAATTATATGAATCTAAATCATTTGTGTCGCATGGATCTGAAGCTAAACCTTCTACATCGCATTGATTTTAAGCTGAATCTTGTATTTTGCTTGGATTTGAAGCTAACTCGTTTGCTTCTCCTGCATTTGAAGCTATATCACTAATTTCGGAAGTATCTGATGCAAGTAATTTGTGTCGCACGGATTTGAAGCTAAACCCTCCACATCGTATTGGTTTGAAGCTAAACCTTCCACATCGCATTGGTTTGAAGCTAAACCTTCTATATCGCATTGATTTGAAGCTAAATAATATGTTTCGTATGGAGTTGAAGCTACAACGTTTTTTCGTCTGCATTTGAGGCTATATCACTTATATCGCAAGTATCTGAAGCTGATTCATGTGTTTTGCTTGGATTTGAAGCTAACTCGTTTGTTTCTCCTGCATTTAAAGCTATATCACTTATTTCGCAAGTATCTGATGCAAGTAATTTGTGTCGCATGGATTTGTAGCTAAACCCTCCACATCGCATGGATCTGAAGCTAAACCTTCTACATCGCATTGATTTGAAGCTAAATAATATGTTTCGTATGGAGTTGAAGCTACAACGTTTGTTTCGTCTGCATTTGAGGCTATATCACTTATATCGCAAGTATCTGAAGCTGATTCATGTGTTTTGCTTGGATTTGAAGCTAACTCGTTTGTTTCTACTGCATTTGAAGCTATATCACTTATTTCGCAAGTATCTGATGCAAGTAATTTGCGTCGCACGGATTTGTAGCTAAACCCTCCACATCGCATGGATCTGAAGCTAAACCTTCTACATCGCATTGATTTGAAGCTAAATAATATGTTTCGTATGGAGTTGAAGCTACAACGTTTGTTTCGTCTGCATTTGAGGCTATATCACTTATATCGCAAGTATCTGAAGCTGATTCATGTGTTTTGCATGGATTTGATGCTAACTCGTTTGTTTCTACTGCATTTGAAGCTATATCACTTATATCGCAAGTATCTGAAGCTAAATCATTTGTGCCGCATGGATTTGAAGCTAAACCTTCTACATCGTATTGATTTGAAGCTAACTCATTTGTTTCGCATGGTTTAGAAACTAAAAATTCTACATCGCATGAATTTGAAGCTAAAACTTCTACATCTTATTGATTTGAAGGTAAGTCGTTTGTTTCGTCTGAATTCAAAGATATATCACTTATATCGCAAGTATCTGAACCTAAATCATATGTTTCGCATTGATTTGAAACTAAACCTTCTACATAGCATTGATTTGCAGCTAAATCATGTGTTTCGCATGGATTTGAAGCTAAGCCTTCTACTTCGGATGGATTTAAAGATAAATGATGTGTATCACATGGATTTTGAAGCTAACTCGTTTTATTCGTCTGCATTTGAAGCTATATCACTTATATCTCAAGTGTTTGATGCTAAATCATTTGTTTCGCATGGATTTGTAGCTAAACCTTCTACATCGCATTGATTTGAAGCTAAATCATGTGTTTTGCATGGATTTGATGCTAACTCGATTGTTTCCCCTGCATTTCAAGCTATATCAGTTATATCGCAAGTGTCTGATGCTAAATCATGTGTTTCGCTTGGATTTGAAGCTAAACCTTCTACATCGCATTGATTTGAAGCTAAATCATGTGTTTTGCATGGATTTGATGCTAACTCGTTAGTTTCCCCTGCATTTGAAGCTATATCAGTTATATCGCAAGTATCAGATGCTAAAACATTTGTTTCGTATGGATCTGAAGCTAAGCCTTCTACTTCGCATGGATTTAAAGCTAAATGATGTGTACCGCATGGATATTGAAACTAACTCGTTTGATTCGTCTGCATTTGAAGCAATATCAGTTATATCTCAAGTATCTGATGCTGAATCATTTGTTTCGGATGGATTTGTAGCTAAACCTTCTACATTGCATTGATTTGCAACTAAGTCATGTGTTTCGCATGGATTTGAATCTACCTCGGTCGTTTCGCCTGCATTTGATGCTATATCACTTATATCGCAAGTATCTGAAGCTGAATCATTTGTTTCCCATTGATTTGAAGCTAAAACCTTCAACATCGCATTGATTTGCAGCGAAATCATGTGTTTCGCATGGATTTGAAGCTAACTCGTTCGTTTCGCCTGCATTTGATGCTATATCACTTATATCGCAAGTGGTTGAAGCTAAATCATTTGTTTCGCATGGATTTGAAGCTAAACCTTCTACGTCATATCGTTTTGAAGCTAAATGATATGTATCGCATGGATTTTGAAGCTATCCCGTTTGATTCGTCTGCATTTGCAGCTATATCACTTATATCACAAGTGTTTGAAGCTAAATCACTTGCTTCGCATGGAATTGAAGATAAACCTTCTCCATCGCATTGATTTGAAGGTAAATCATGTGTTTCGCTTGGATTTGAAGCTATACCTTCTACATCGCTTTGATTTGAAGCTAAGTCATGTGTTCTGCATGGATTTGATGCTATCTCGTTTGTTTCCCCTGCATTTGAAGCCATTTCAGTTATATCGCAAGTATCTGATGCTAAATCATGTGTTTCGCTTGGATTTGAAGCTAATCCTTCTACATCGTATTGATTTGAAGCTAAATCATGTGTTATGCATGGATTTGATGCTAACTCGTTGATTCGTCTGCATTTGAAGCTACATCACTTATATCCCAAGTGCTTGATGCTAAATCATTTGTTTCGCATGGATTTGAAGCTAAACCTCCTACATCGCATTGATTCGAAGTTAAATCATGTGTTTCGCTTGGATTTGAAGCTAAACCTTCTACATCGTATTGATTTGAAGCTAAATCATTTGTTTCGCATGGATTTGAAGCTAAGCCTTCTATTTCGCATGGATTTAAAGCTAAATGATGTGTATCGCATGGATTTTGAAGCTAACTCGTTTGATTCGTCTGCATTTGAAGCTATATCACTTATATCCCAAGTGTTTGAAGCTAAATCACTTGTTTCGCATGGATTTGAAGATAAACCTTCTCCATCGCATTGATTTGAAGGTAAATCATGTGTTTCGCTTGGATTTGAAGCTATACCTTCTACATCGCTTTGATTTGAAGCTAAATCATGTGTTCTGCATGGATTTGATGCTAACTCGTTTGTTTCCCCTGCATTTCAAGCCATTTCAGTTATATCGCAAGTATCTGATGCTAGATCATGTGTTTCGCTTGGATTTGAAGCTACACCTTCTACATCGCATTTATTTGCAGCTAAATCATGTGTTTCGCATGGATTTTGTAGCTAACTCGTTTGTTTCTCCTGCATTTGAAGCTATGTCACTTATATCGCAAGTATCTGAAGCTAAATCATTTGTGTCGCATGGATTTGAAACTAAACATTCTACATAGCAATGATTTGCAGCTAAATCATGTGTTTCGCATGGATTTGAAGCTAAGCCTTCTATTTCGCATGGATTTAAAACTAAATGATGTGTATCGCATGGATTTTGAAGCTAACTCGTTTGTTTCCCCTGCATTTGAAGCTATATCCGTAATATCGCAAGTATCTGATGCTAAATCATTTGTTTCGTATGGATTTGAAGCTAAACCTTCTACATCGCATTGATTTGCAGCTAAATCATGTGTTTCGCATGGATTTGAAGCTAACTCGTTCGTTTCGCCTGCATTTGATGCTATATCACTTCTATCGCAAGTGTTTGAAGCTGAATCATTTGTTTCGCATTGATTTGAAGCTAAACCTTCAACGTCGCATTGATTTCCAGCTAAATCATGTGTATCACATGGATTTTGAAGCTAACTCGTTTGTTTCTCCTGCATTTGAAGCTATATCACTTATATCGCAAGTATCTGAAGCTAAATCATTTGTGTCGCATGGATTTGAAACTAAACATTCTACATAGCAATGATTTGCAGCTAAATCATGTGTTTCGCATGGATTTGAAGCTAAGCCTTCTATTTCGCATGGATTTAAAACTAAATGATGTGTATCGCATGGATTTTGAAGCTAACTCGTTTGTTTCCCCTGCATTTGAAGCTATATCAGTTATATCGCAAGTATCTGATGCTAAATCATGTGCTTCGCTTGGATTTGAAGCTAAACCTTCTACATCGCATTGATTTGAAGCTAAATCATGTTTTTTGCATGGATTTGATGCTAACTCGTTGGTTTCGCCTGCATTTGAAGCTATATCAGTTATATCGCAAGTATCTGATGTTAAATCATGTGTTTCGCTTGGATTTGAAGCTACACCTTCTACATCGCATTTATTTGCAGCTAAATCATGTGTTTCGCATGGATTTTGTAGCTAACTCGTTTGTTTCCCCTGCATTTGAAGCTATATCAGTTATATCGCAAGTATATGAAGCTGATTCATGTGTTTTGCTTGGATTTGAAGCTAACTCGTTTGTTTCTCCTGCATTTAAAGCTATATCACTTATATGGCAATTATCTGAAGCTAAATCATTTGTGTCGCATGGATCTGAAGCTAAACCTTCTACATCGCATTGATTTGCAGCTAAATCATGTGTTTCTCCTGCATTTGAAGCTATATCACTTATATCGCAAGTATCTGAAGCTAAATCATTCGTGGCCGCATGGATTTGAAGCTAAAAGTTCAACATCGCATTGATTTCAATCTAAATCATGTGTATCGTATGGATTTTGATGCTAACTCATTTGTTTCTCCTGCATTTGAAGCTATATCACTTATATGGCAATTATCTGAAGCTAAATCATTTGTGTCGCATGGATCTGAAGCTAAACCATCTACATCGCATTGATTTGAAGCTAAATAATATGTTTCGTATGGAGTTGAAGCTACAACGTTTGTTTCGTCTGCATTTGAAGCTATATCACTAATTTCGAAAGTATCTGATGCAAGTAATTTGTGTCGAACGGATTTGAAGCTAAACCCTCCACATCGCATTGGTTTGAATCTAAACCTTCCACATCGCATTGGTTTGAAGCTAAACCTTCTACATCGCATTGATTTGAAGCTAAATAATATGTTTTGTATGGAGTTGAAGCTACAACGTTTGTTTCGTCTGCGTTTGAAGCTATATCACTTATATCCCAAGAGTTTGAAGGTAAATCATTTGTTTCGCATGGATTTGAAGCTAAACCTTCTACATCGCATTGATTTGCAGCTAAATCATGTGTTTTGCATGGATTTGATGCTAACTCGTTTGTTTCCCTTCATTTGAAGCTATATCAGTTATATCGCAAGTATGTGATGATAAATCATTTGTTTCGCTTGGATTTGAAGCTATACCTTCTACATCGCTTTGATTTGAAGCTAAATCATGTGTTCTGCATGGATTTGATGCTAACACGTTTGTTTCCCCTGCATTTGAAGCTATATCAGTTATAACGCAAGTATCTGATGCTAAATCATTTGTTTCGCATGGATTTGAAGCTAAACCTTCTACATCGCATTGATTTGAAGCTAAATCATGTGTTTACATGGATTTCATGCTAACTCGTCTGTTTCCCCTGCATTTGAAGCTACATCAGTTATATCGCAAGTATCTGATGCTAAATCATTTGTTTCGTATGGATTTGAAGCTAAACCTTCTACATCGCATTGATTTGCAGCTAAATCATGTGTTTCGCATGGATTTGAAGCTAACGTTCGTTTCGCCTGCATTTGATGCTATATCACTTATATCACAAGTGTTTGAAGCTAAATCATTTGTTTCGCTTGGATTTGGAGCTAATCCTTTTACATCGCATTGATTTGCAGCTAAGTCATGTGTTTTGCATGGATTGGATGCTAACTCGTTTGTTTCCACTGCATTTGAAACTATATCAGTTATACCGTAAGTATCTGATGCTAAATCATTTGTTTCGCATGGATTTGAAGCTAAACCTTCTACATCGCATTGATTTGAAGCTAAATCATGTGTTTTGCATGGATTTTATGCTAACTCGTTTGTTTCCCCTGCATTTGAAGCTATATCAGTTATATCGCAAGTATCTGATGCTAAATCATTTGTTTCGCATGGATTTGAAGCTAAACCTTCTACATCGCATTGATTTGCAGCTAAACCATGTGTTTCGCATGGATTTGAAGCTAACTCGTTCGTTTCGCCTGCATTGATGCTATATCACTTATATCGCAAGTGTTTAAAGCTGAATCATTTGTTTCGCATTGATTTGAAGCTCTAACCTTCAACATCGCATTGATTTCCAGCTAAATCATGTGTATCACATGGATTTTGAAGCTAACTCGTTTGTTTCTCCTGCATTTGAAGCTATATCACTTATATCGCAAGTATCTGAAGCTAAATCATTTGTGTCGCATGGATTTGAAGCTAAACCTTCTACATCGCATTGATTTGAAGCTAAATCATGTGTTTCGCATGGATTTGTAGCTAAGCCTTCTACATCGCATTGATTTGCAGCTAAATCATGTGTTTCGCATGGATTTGAAGCTAACTCGTTCGTTTCGCCTGCATTTGATGCTATATCACTTATATCGCATGTGTTTGAAGCTGAATTATTTGTTTCGCATTGATTTGAAGCTAAACCTTCAACATCGCATTGGTTTGAAGCTAAACCTTCCACATCGCATTGGTTTGAAGCTAAACCTTCTACATCGCATTGATTTGAAGCTAAATCATTTTTTTTCATGGATTTGATGCTAACTCGTTTGTTTCCACTGCATTTGAAACTATATCAGTTATATCGCAAGTATCTGATGCTAAATCATTTGTTTCGCATGGATTTGAAGCTAAACCTTCTACATCGCATTGATTTGAAGCTAAATCATGTGTTTTGCTTGGATTTTATGCTAACTCGTTTGTTTCCCCTGCATTTGAAGCCATTTCAGTTATATCGCTAGTATCTGATGCTAAATCATTTGTTTAGCATGGATTTGAAGCTAAACCTTCTACATCGCATTGATTTGCAGCTAAATCATGTGTTTCGGATGGATTTGGAGCTAACTCGTTTGTTTCGCAAGCAGTTGCAGCTAAATCGTGTATATCAAAAGTATTAGAATCTGAACCATTTATATCGCATGGATTTGAAGCTAAGCCTTCAACTTCGAATTGATTTGGAGCTAAATCATGTGTTTCGCTTGGGTTTGATGCTAACTCGTTTGTTCCGCATGCAGTTGAAGCTAAATCATGAATATCGCAAGTATTTGAATATAAACCACTTGTTTGGCATTGATTTGAAGCTAAGCCTTCTACATCGAATTGATTTGAAGCTAAATCATGTGTTCTGCATGGATTTGATGCTAACTCGTTTGTTTCTCCTGCATTTGAAGCTATATCAGTTATATCGCAAGTATCTGATGCTAAATCATGTGTTTCGTTTGGATTTGAAGCTAAACCTTCTACATCGAATTGATTTGAAGCTAAATCATGTGTTTACATGGATTTCATGCTAACTCGTTTGTTTCCCCTGCATTTGAAGCTATATCCGTAATATCGCAAGTATCTGATGCTAAATCATTTGTTTCGTATGGATTTGAAGCTAAACCTTCTACATCGCATTGATTTGCAGCTAAATCATGTGTTTCGCATGGATTTGAAGCTAACTCGTTCGTTTCGCCTGCATTTGATGCTATATCACTTCTATCGCAAGTGTTTGAAGCTGAATCATTTGTTTCGCATTGATTTGAAGCTAAACCTTCAACGTCGCATTGATTTCCAGCTAAATCATGTGTATCACATGGATTTTGAAGCTAACTCGTTTGTTTCTCCTGCATTTGAAGCTATATCACTTATATCGCAAGTATCTGAAGCTAAATCATTTGTGTCGCATGGATTTGAAGCTAAACCTTCTACATCGCATTGATTTGCAGCTAAACCATGTGTTTCGCATGGATTTGAAGCTAACTCGTTCGTTTCGCCTGCATTTGATGCTATATCACTTATATCGCAAGTGTTTAAAGCTGAATCATTTGTTTCGCATTGATTTGAAGCTCTAACCTTCAACATCGTATTGATTTCCAGCTAAATCATGTGTATCACATGGATTTTGAAGCTAACTCGTTTGTTTCTCCTGCATTTGAAGCTATATCACTTATATCGCAAGTATCTGAAGCTAAATCATTTGTGTCGCATGGATTTGAAGCTAAACCTTCTACATCGCATTGATTTGAAGCTAAATCATGTGTTTCGCATGGATTTGTAGCTAAGCCTT
>NW_027477506.1:0-68564 GCF_051020955.1 Megalopta genalis
TTTCTAATTCGCATAGATTTGAAGATAAATCATGTGTTTCGCTTGGATTTGAATATAACTCATTTGTTTCGCATGCTGTTGAAGCTAAATCATGTATATCACAAGTATTTGAAGCTAAACCATTTGTATCGCATGGGATCGAAGATAAGCCTCCTACTTCGCATTGATTTGAAGCTAAATCATGTGTTTCGCATGGATTTGAAGCTAACTCGTTTGTATCGCATGCTGTTGAAGCTAAATCATATATATCACAAGTATTTGAAGCTAAACCATTTGTTTCGCATTTATTCGAAGCTAAGCCTTCTACTTCGCATTGATTTGAGGCTAAATCATGTGTTTCGCTCGGTTTTTGAAGCTAACTCGTTTGTTTCGCATGTTGTTGAAGCTAAATCATGTATATCAAAAGTATTTGAAGCTAAACCATTTGCTTCGCATGGATTCGAAGATAAGCCTTCTACTTCGCATTGATTTTAATCTAAATCATGTCTTTCGCATGGATTTAAAGCTAACTCGTTTGTTTCGCATGCTGTTGAAGCTAAATCATGTATATCACAAGTATTTGAAGCTAAACCATTTGTATCGCATGGGATCGAAGATAAGCCTCCTACTTCGCATTGATTTGAATCTAAATCATGTGTTTCGCATGGATTTGAAGCTAACTCGTTTGTTTCGCATGGATTCGAAGATAAGTCTTCCACTTCGCATTGATTTGATGCTAAATCATGTGTTTCGCAAGGATTTGAAGCTAACTCGTTTGTTTCGCATGATGTTGAAGCTAACTCAAGTGTATCAAAAGTATTTGAAGCTAAACCATTTGCTTCGCATGGATTCGAAGATAAGCCTTCTACTTCGCATTGATTTTAATCTAAATCATGTCTTTCGCATGGATTTAAAGCTAACTCGTTTGTTTCGCATGCAGTTGAAGCTGAATCATGTATATCACAAGTATTTGAAGCTGAACTATTCGTTTCGCATGGATTCGAAGATAAGCCTTCCACTTCGCATTGATTTGATGCTAAATCATGTGTTCCGCATGGATTTTAAGCTAACTCGTTTGTTTCGCATGCAGTTGAAGCTAAATCATGTATATCACAAGTATTTGAAGCTAAACCATTTGCTTCGCATGGATTCGAAGATCAGCCTTCTTCTTCGCATTGATTTGATGCTAAATCATGTGTTTCGCATGGATTTGAAGCTAACTCGTCTGTTTCGCATGCTGTTGAAGCTAAATCATATATATCACAAGTATTTGAAGCTATATCATACGTTTCGCATGCATTCCAAGATAACCCTTCTAATTCGCATTGATTTGAAGATAAATCATGTGTTTCGCTTGGATTTGAAGCTAACTCGTTTGTTTCGCATGCTGTTGAAGCTAAATCAAGTGTATCAAAAGTATTTGAAGCTAAACCATTTGCTTCGCATGGATTCGAAGATCAGCCTTCTACTTCGCAATGATTTGAAGCTAAATCATGTGTTCCGCATGGATTTTAAGCTAACTCGTTTGTATCGCATGCAGTTGAACCTAAATCATGTATATCACAAGTATTTGAAGCTAAACCATTTGTTTCGCATGGATTCGAAGATAAGCCTTCTGCTTCGCATTGATTTAATCTAAATCATGTGTTTCGCATGGATTTGAAGCTAACTCGTTTGTTTCGCATGCAGTTGAAGCTAAATCATGTATATCACAAGTATTTGCAGCTAAACCATTTGTTACGCATGGATTCGAAGATCGGCCTTCTATTTCGCATTGATTTGAAGCTAAATCATGTGTTTCGCATGGATTTGGAGCTAACTCGTTTGTTTCGCATGCTGTTGAAGCTAAATCATATATATCACAAGTATTTGAAGCTAAACCATTTGTTTCGCATTTATTCGAAGCTAAGCCTTCTACTTCGCATTGATTTGAGGCTAAATCATGTGTTTCGCTCGGTTTTGAAGCTAACTCGTTTGTTTCGCATGCTGTTGAAGCTAAATCATGTATATCACAAGTATTTGAAGCTAAACCATTTGTATCGGATGGGATCGAAGATAAGCCTCCTACTTCGCATTGATTTGAAGCTAAATCATGTGTTTCGCATGGATTTGAAGCTAACTCGTTTGTATCGCATGCTGTTGAAGCTAAATCATATATATCACAAGTATTTGAAGCTAAACCATTTGTTTCGCATTTATTCGAAGCTAAGCCTTCTACTTCGCATTGATTTTAATCTAAATCATGTCTTTCGCATGCATGTAAAGGTAACTCGTTTGTTTCGCATGCAGTTGAAGCTGAATCATGTATATCACAAGTATTTGAAGCTAAACTATTCGTTTCGCATGGATTCGAAGTTAACTCGTTTGTTTCGCATACAGTTGAAGCTAAATCACGTATATCACAAGTATTTGCAGCTAAACCATTTGTTTCGCATCGATACGAAGATAACCCTTCTACTTCGCATTGATTTGAAGCTAAATCATGTGTTTCGCATGGATTTGAATCTAACTCGTTTGTTTCGGATGCTGTTGAAGCTAAATCATGTATATCACAAGTATTTGAAGCTAAACCATTTGTTTCGCATTTATTCGATGCTAAGCCTTCTACTTCGCATTGATTTGAGGCTAAATCATGTGTTTCGCTCGGTTTTGAAGCTAACTCGTTTGTTTCGCATGCTGTTGAAGCTAAATCATGTATATCACAAGTATTTGAAGCTATATCATACGTTTCGCATGGATTCCAAGATAACCCTTCTAATTCGCATAGATTTGAAGATAAATCATGTGTTTCGCTTGGATTTGAATATAACTCATTTGTTTCGCATGCTGTTGAAGCTAAATCATGTATATCACAAGTATTTGAAGCTAAACCATTTGTATCGCATGGGATCGAAGATAAGCCTCCTACTTCGCATTGATTTGAAGCTAAATCATGTGTTTCGCATGGATTTGAAGCTAACTCGTTTGTATCGCATGCTGTTGAAGCTAAATCATATATATCACAAGTATTTGAAGCTAAACCATTTGTTTCGCATTTATTCGAAGCTAAGCCTTCTACTTCGCATTGATTTGAGGCTAAATCATGTGTTTCGCTCGGTTTTGAAGCTAACTCGTTTGTTTCGCATGTTGTTGAAGCTAAATCATGTATATCACAAGTATTTGAAGCTATATCATACGTTTCGCATGGATTCCAAGATAACCCTTCTAATTCGCATTGATTTGAAGCTAAATCATGTGTTTCGCATGGATTTGAAGCTAACTCGTTTGTTTCGCATGCTGTTGAAGCTAAGTCATGTATATCACAAGTATTTCAAGCTAAACCATTTGTATCGCATGGGATCGAAGATAAGCCTCCTACTTCGCATTGATTTGAAGCTAAATCATGTGTTTCGCATGGATTTGAAGCTAACTCGTTTGTATCGCATGCTGTTGAAGCTAAATCATATATATCACAAGTATTTGAAGCTAAACCATTTGTTTCGCATTTATTCGAAGCTAAGCCTTCTACTTCGCATTGATTTGAGGCTAAATCATGTGTTTCGCTCGGTTTTGAAGCTAACTCGTTTGTTTCGCATGTTGTTGAAGCTAAATCATGTATATCACAAGTATTTGAAGCTATATCATACGTTTCGCATGGATTCCAAGATAACCCTTCTAATTCGCATTGATTTGAAGCTAAATCATGTGTTTCGCATGGATTTGAAGCTAACTCGTTTGTTTCGCATGCTGTTGAAGCTAAGTCATGTATATCACAAGTATTTCAAGCTAAACCATTTGTTACGCATGGATTCGACGATCAGCCTTCTACTTCGCACTGATTTCATGCTAAATCATGTGTTTCGCATGGATTTGAAGCTAACTCGTTTGTTTCGCATGCTGTTGAAGCTAAATCATGTATATCACAAGTATTTGAAGCTAAACCATTTGTATCGGATGGGATCGAAGATAAGCCTCCTACTTCGCATTGATTTGAAGCTAAATCATGTGTTTCGCATGCATTTGAAGCTAACTCGTTTGTATCGCATGCTGTTGAAGCTAAATCATATATATCACAAGTATTTGAAGCTAAACCATTTGTTTCGCATTTATTCGAAGCTAAGCCTTCTACTTCGCATTGATTTGAGGCTAAATCATGTGTTTCGCTCGGTTTTGAAGCTAACTCGTTTGTTCGCATGTTGTTGAAACTAAATCATGTATATCACAAGTATTTGAAGCTATATCATACGTTTCGCATGGATTCCAAGATAACCCTTCTAATTCGCATTGATTTGAAGCTAAATCATGTGTTTCGCATGGATTTGAAGCTAACTCGTTTGTTTCGCATGCTGTTGAAGCTAAGTCATGTATATCACAAGTATTTCAAGCTAAACCATTTGTTACGCATGGATTCGACGATCAGCCTTCTACTTCGCACTGATTTCATGCTAAATCATGTGTTTCGCATGGATTTGAAGCTAACTCGTTTGTTTCGCATGCTGTTGAAGCTAAATCATGTATATCACAAGTATTTGAAGCTAAAACCATTTGTATCGGATGGGATCGAAGATAAGCCTCCTACTTCGCATTGATTTGAAGCTAAATCATGTGTTTCGCATGCATTTGAAGCTAACTCGTTTGTATCGCATGCTGTTGAAGCTAAATCATATATATCACAAGTATTTGAAGCTAAACCATTTGTTTCGCATTTATTCGAAGCTAAGCCTTCTACTTCGCATTGATTTGAGGCTAAATCATGTGTTTCGCTTGGTTTTGAAGCTAACTCGTTTTTTTCGCATGCAGTTGTAGCTAAATCATGTATATCACAAGTATTTGAAGCTAAACCATTTGTTTCGCATGGATTCGAAGATAAGCCTTCTACTTCGCACTGATTTCATGCTAAATCATGTGTTTCGCATGGATTTAAAAGCTAACTCGTTTGTTTCGCATGCTGTTGAAGCTAAATCATGTATATCACAAGTATTTGAAGCTAAACTATTCGTTTCGCATGGATTCAAAGTTAACTCGTTTGTTTCGCATACAGTTGAAGCTAAATCACGTATATCACAAGTATTTGCAGCTAAACCATTTGTTTCGCATCGATACGAAGATAACCCTTCTACTTCGCATTGATTTGAAGCTAAACCATTTGTATCGCATGGGATCGAAGATAAGCCTCCTACTTCGCATTGATTTGAAGCTAAATCATGTGTTTCGCATGGATTTGAAGCTAACTCGTTTGTTTCGCATGCTGTTGAAGCTAAATCATATATATCACAAGTATTTGAAGCTAAACCATTTGTTTCGCATTTATTCGAAGCTAAGCCTTCTACTTCGCATTGATTTGAGGCTAAATCATGTGTTTCGCTCGGTTTTGAAGCTAACTCGTTTGTTTCGCATGTTGTTGAAGCTAAATCATGTATATCACAAGTATTTGAAGCTATATCATACGTTTCGCATGGATTCCAAGATAACCCTTCTAATTCGCATTGATTTGAAGCTAAATCATGTGTTTCGCATGGATTTGAAGCTAACTCGTTTGTTTCGCATGCTGTTGAAGCTAAGTCATGTATATCACAAGTATTTCAAGCTAAACCATTTGTTACGCATGGATTCGAAGATCAGCCTTCTACTTCGCACTGATTTCATGCTAAATCATGTGTTTCGCATGGATTTGAAGCTAACTCGTTTGTTTCGCATGCTGTTGAAGCTAAATCATGTATATCACAAGTATTTGAAGCTATATCATTTGTTTCGCATGGATTCGAAGATAACCCTTCTAATTCGCATTGATTTGAGGCTAAATCATGTGTTTCGCTTGGTTTTGAAGCTAATTCGTTTTTTTCGCATGCAGTTGTATCTAAATCATGTATATCACAAGTATTTGAAGCTATATCATACGTTTCGCATGGATTCGAAGATAACCCTTCTAATTCGCATTGATTTGAGGCTAAATCATGTGTTTCGCTTGGATTTGAAGACTAACTCGTTTTTTCGCTAGTAGTTGAAGCTAAATCATGCATATCACAAGTATTTGAAGCTAAACCATTTGGTTCGCATTTATTCGAAGCTAAGCCTTCTACTTCGCATTGATTTGAGGTTAAATCATGTGTTTCGCTTGGTTTGAAGCTAACTCGTTTGTTTCGGATGCTGTTGAAGTTAAATCATGTATATCACAAGTATTTGAAACTAAACTATTCGTTTCGCATGGATTCGAAGATAAGCCTTCCACTTCGCATTGATTTGATGCTAAATCATGTGTTTCGCAAGGATTTGAAGCTAACTCGTTTGTTTCGCATGCTGTTGAAGCTAACTCAAGTGTATCAAAAGTATTTGGAAGCTAAACCATTTGCTTCGCATGGATTCGAATATCAGCCTTCTACTTCGCATTGATTTGAAGCTAAATCATGTGTTCCGCATGGATTTAAGCTAACTCGTTTGTTTCGCATGCAGTTGAAGCTAAATCATGTATATCACAAGTATTTGAAGCTAAACCATTTGATTCCCATGGTTTTGAAGCTAAGCTTTCTACTTCGCATTGATTTGAGGCTAAATCATGTGTTTCGCTCGGTTTTGAAGCTAACTCGTTTGTTTCGCATGTTGTTGAAGCTAAATCATGTATATCACAAGTATTTGAAGCTATATCATACGTTTCGCATGGATTCCAAGATAACCCTTCTAATTCGCATAGATTTGAAGATAAATCATGTGTTTCGCTTGGATTTGAATATAACTCATTTGTTTCGCATGCTGTTGAAGCTAAATCATGTATATCACAAGTATTTGAAGCTAAACCATTTGTATCGCATGGGATCGAAGATAAGCCTCCTACTTCGCATTGATTTGAAGCTAAATCATGTGTTTCGCATGGATTTGAAGCTAACTCGTTTGTATCGCATGCTGTTGAAGCTAAATCATATATATCACAAGTATTTGAAGCTAAACCATTTGTTTCGCATTTATTCGAAGCTAAGCCTTCTACTTCGCATTGATTTGAGGCTAAATCATGTGTTTCGCTCGGTTTTGAAGCTAACTCGTTTGTTTCGCATGTTGTTGAAGCTAAATCATGTATATCACAAGTATTTGAAGCTATATCATACGTTTCGCATGGATTCCAAGATAACCCCTTCTAATTCGCATTGATTTGAAGCTAAATCATGTGTTTCGCATGGATTTGAAGCTAACTCGTTTGTTTCGCATGCTGTTGAAGCTAAGTCATGTATATCACAAGTATTTCAAGCTAAACCATTTGTTACGCATGGATTCGAAGATCAGCCTTCTACTTCGCACTGATTTCATGCTAAATCATGTGTTTCGCATGGATTTGAAGCTAACTCGTTTGTTTCGCATGCTGTTGAAACTAAATCATGTATATCACAAGCATTTGAAGCTAAACCATTTGTATCGGATGGATCGAAGATAAGCCTCCTACTTCGCATTGATTTGAAGCTAAATCATGTGTTTCGCATGCATTTGAAGCTAACTCGTTTGTATCGCATGCTGTTGAAGCTAAATCATATATATCACAAGTATTTGAAGCTAAACCATTTGTTTCGCATTTATTCGAAGCTAAGCCTTCTACTTCGCATTGATTTGAGGCTAAATCATGTGTTTCGCTTGGTTTTGAAGCTAACTCGTTTTTTTCGCATGCAGTTGTAGCTAAATCATGTATATCACAAGTATTTGAAGCTAAACCATTTGTTTCGCATGGATTCGAAGATAAGCCTTCTACCTCGTATTTATTTTAATCTAAATCATGTCTTTCGCATGGATTTAAAGGTAACTCGTTTGTTTCGCTTGCAGTTGAAGCTGAATCATGTATATCACAAGTATTTGAAGCTAAACTATTCGTTTCGCATGGATTCAAAGTTAACTCGTTTGTTTCGCATACAGTTGAAGCTAAATCACGTATATCACAAGTATTTGCAGCTAAACCATTTGTTTCGCATCGATACGAAGATAACCCTTCTACTTCGCATTGATTTGAAGCTAAATCATGTGTTTTCGCATGGATTTGAATCTAACTCGTTAGTTTCGGATGCTGTTGAAGCTAAATCATGTATATCACAAGTATTTGAAGCTATATCATTTGTTTCGCATGGATTCGAAGATAACCCTTCTAATTCGCATTGATTTGAGGCTAAATCATGTGTTTCGCTTGGTTTTGAAGCTAATTCGTTTTTTTTCGCATGCAGTTGTATCTAAATCATGTATATCACAAGTATTTGAAGCTATATCATACGTTTCGCATGGATTCCAAGATAACCCATCTAATTCGCATTGATTTGAAGCTAAAACATGTGTTTCGCATGGATTTGAAGCTAACTCGTTTGTTTTCGCATCCTGTTGAAGCTAAATCATGTATATCACAAGTATTTGAAGCTATATCATTTGTTTCGCATGGATTCGAAGATAACCCTTCTAATTCGCATTGATTTGAGGCTAAATCATGTGTTTCGCTTGGATTTGAAGACTAACTCGTTTTTTTCGCTAGTAGTTGAAGCTAAATCATGCATATCACAAGTATTTGAAGCTAAACCATTTGGTTCGCATTTATTCGAAGCTAAGCCTTCTACTTCGCATTGATTTGAGGTTAAATCATGTGTTTCGCTTGGTTTTGAAGCTAACTCGTTTGTTTCGGATGCTGTTGAAGTTAAATCATGTATATCACAAGTATTTGAAACTAAACTATTCGTTTCGCATGGATTCGAAGATAAGCCTTCCACTTCGCATTGATTTGATGCTAAATCATGTGTTTCGCAAGGATTTGAAGCTAACTCGTTTGTTTCGCATGCTGTTGAAGCTAACTCAAGTGTATCAAAAGTATTTGGAAGCTAAACCATTTGCTTCGCATGGATTCGAATATCAGCCTTCTACTTCGCATTGATTTGAAGCTAAATCATGTGTTCCGCATGGATTTTAAGCTAACTCGTTTGTTTCGCATGCAGTTGAAGCTAAATCATGTATATCACAAGTATTTGAAGCTAAACCATTTGATTCCCATGGTTTTGAAGCTAAGCTTTCTACTTCGCATTGATTTGAGGCTAAATCATGTGTTTCGCTCGGTTTTGAAGCTAACTCGTTTGTTTCGCATGTTGTTGAAGCTAAATCATGTATATCACAAGTATTTGAAGCTATATCATACGTTTCGCATGGATTCCAAGATAACCCTTCTAATTCGCATAGATTTGAAGATAAATCATGTGTTTCGCTTGGATTTGAATATAACTCATTTGTTTCGCATGCTGTTGAAGCTAAATCATGTATATCACAAGTATTTGAAGCTAAACCATTTGTATCGCATGGGATCGAAGATAAGCCTCCTACTTCGCATTGATTTGAAGCTAAATCATGTGTTTCGCATGGATTTGAAGCTAACTCGTTTGTATCGCATGCTGTTGAAGCTAAATCATATATATCACAAGTATTTGAATCTAAACCATTTGTTTCGCATTTATTCGAAGCTAAGCCTTCTACTTCGCATTGATTTGAGGCTAAATCATGTGTTTCGCTCGGTTTTGAAGCTAACTCGTTTGTTTCGCATGTTGTTGAAGCTAAATCATGTATATCACAAGTATTTGAAGCTATATCATACGTTTCGCATGGATTCCAAGATAACCCTTCTAATTCGCATTGATTTGAAGCTAAATCATGTGTTTCGCATGGATTTGAAGCTAACTCGTTTGTTTCGCATGCTGTTGAAGCTAAGTCATGTATATCACAAGTATTTCAAGCTAAACCATTTGTTACGCATGGATTCGAAGATCAGCCTTCTACTTCGCACTGATTTCATGCTAAATCATGTGTTTCGCATGGATTTGAAGCTAACTCGTTTGTTTCGCATGCTGTTGAAGCTAAATCATGTATATCACAAGCATTTGAAGCTAAACCATTTGTATCGGATGGGATCGAAGATAAGCCTCCTACTTCGCATTGATTTGAAGCTAAATCATGTGTTTCGCATGCATTTGAAGCTAACTCGTTTGTATCGCATGCTGTTGAAGCTAAATCATATATATCACAAGTATTTGAAGCTAAACCATTTGTTTCGCATGGATTCGAAGCTAAGCCTTCTACCTCGTATTGATTTTAATCTAAATCATGTCTTTCGCATGGATTTAAAGGTAACTCGTTTGTTTCGCATACAGTTGAAGCTAAATCACGTATATCACAAGTATTTGCAGCTAAACCATTTGTTTCGCATCGATACGAAGATAACCCTTCTACTTCGCATTGATTTGAAGCTAAATCATGTGTTTCGCATGGATTTGAATCTAACTCGTTAGTTTCGGATGCTGTTGAAGCTAAATCATGTATATCACAAGTATTTGAAGCTATATCATTTGTTTCGCATGGATTCGAAGATAACCCTTCTAATTCGCATTGATTTGAGGCTAAATCATGTGTTTCGCTTGGTTTTGAAGCTAATTCGTTTTTTTCGCATGCAGTTGTATCTAAATCATGTATATCACAAGTATTTGAAGCTATATCATACGTTTCGCATGGATTCCAAGATAACCCATCTAATTCGCATTGATTTGAAGCTAAAACATGTGTTTCGCATGGATTTGAAGCTAACTCGTTTGTTTCGCATCCTGTTGAAGCTAAATCATGTATATCACAAGTATTTGAAGCTATATCATTTGTTTCGCATGGATTCGAAGATAACCCTTCTAATTCGCATTGATTTGAGGCTAAATCATGTGTTTCGCTTGGATTTGAAGACTAACTCGTTTTTTCGCTAGTAGTTGAAGCTAAATCATGCATATCACAAGTATTTGAAGCTAAACCATTTGGTTCGCATTTATTCGAAGCTAAGCCTTCTACTTCGCATTGATTTGAGGTTAAATCATGTGTTTCGCTTGGTTTTGAAGCTAACTCGTTTTTCTCGCATGCAGTTGTAGCTAAATCATGTATATCACAAGTATTTGAAGCTATATCATACGTTTCGCATGGATTCCAAGATAACCCTTCTAATTCGCATTGAATTGAAGCTAAAAAATGTGTTTCGCATGGATTTGAAGCTAACTCGTTTGTTTCGCATCCTGTTGAAGCTAAATCATGTATATCACAAGTATTTGAAGCTAAACCATTTGTTACGCATGGATTCGAAGATCAGCCTTCTACTTCGCATTGATTTGATGCTAAATCATGTGTGTCGCATGGATTTGAAGCTAACTCGTTTGTTTCGCATGCTGTTGAAGCAAAATCATGTATATCACAAGTATTTGAAGCTAAACCATTTGTATCGCATGGGATCGAAGATAAGCCTACTACTTCGCATTGATTTGAAGCTAAATCATCGGTTCCGCATGGATTTGAAGCTAACTCGTTTGTTTCGCCTGCATTTGAAGCCATATCACTTATATTTTCAAGTATGTGAAGCTAAATCATTCGTTTCGCATGGATTTGAAGCTAAGCCATCAACTTCGCGTTGACTTGATGCTAAATCATGTTTTTCGTTTGGACTTGAAGCAAACTCGTTTGTTTCGCATGTTGTTGAAGCTAAATCATGTATATCACAAGTATTTGAAGCTAAACCATTTGATTCCCATGGATTTGAAGCTAAGCTTTCAACTTCGCATTGATTTGAATATAAGTCATGTGTTTCGCATGGATTTGAAGCTAACTCGTTTGTTTCGCATCCTGTTGAAGCTAAATCATGTATATCACAAGTATTTGAAGCTATATCATTTGTTTCGCATGGATTCGAAGATAACCCTTCTAATTCGCATTGATTTGAGGCTAAATCATGTGTTTCGCTTGGATTTGAAGACTAACTCGTTTTTTCGCTAGTAGTTGAAGCTAAATCATGCATATCACAAGTATTTGAAGCTAAACCATTTGGTTCGCATTTATTCGAAGCTAAGCCTTCTACTTCGCATTGATTTGAGGTTAAATCATGTGTTTCGCTTGGTTTTGAAGCTAACTCGTTTTTCTCGCATGCAGTTGTAGCTAAATCATGTATATCACAAGTATTTGAAGCTATATCATACGTTTCGCATGGATTCCAAGATAACCCTTCTAATTCGCATTGAATTGAAGCTAAAAAATGTGTTTCGCTCGGTTTTGAAGCCAACGCGTTTGTTTCGCATGCTGTTGAAGCTAAATCATGTATATCACAAGTATTTGAAGCTATATCATACGTTTCGCATGGATTCGAAGATAACCCTTCTAATTCGCATAGATTTGAAGATAAATCATGTGTTTCGCTTGGATTTAAATATAACTCATTTGTATCGCATGCTGTTGAAGCTAAATCATGTATATCACAAGTATTTGAAGCTAAACCATTTGCTTCGCATGGATTCGAAGATCAGCCTTCTACTTCGCATTGATTTGATGCTAAATCATGTGTTTCGCATGGATTTGAAGCTAACTCGTTTCTTTCGCATGCTGTTGAAGCTAAATCATGTATACCACAAGTATTTGAAGCTATATCATACGTTTCGCATGGATTCCAAGATAACCCTTCTAATTCGCATTGATTTGAAGCTAAATCATGTGTTTCGCATGGATTTGAAGCTAACTCGTTTATTTCGCATGCTGTTGAAGCTAAATCATGTATATCACAAGTATAAGAAGCTAATCCATTTGTTTTGCATGGATTCGAAGATATGCCTACTTCTTCGCATTGATTTGATGCTAAATCTTGTGTTTCGCATGGATTTGAATCTAACTCGTTTGTTTCGGATGCTGTTGAAGTTAAATAATGTATATCACAAGTATTTGAAGCTATATCATTTGTTTCGCATGGATTCGAAGATAACCCTTCTAATTCGCATTGATTTGAACCTAACTCATGTGTTTCGCTTGGATTTGAAGCTAACTCGTTTTTTTCGCTAGTAGTTGCAGCTAAATCATGCATATCACAAGTATTTGAAGCTGAACCATTTGATTCCCATGGTTTTGAAGCCAAGCTTTCTACATCGCATTGACTTGAAGATAAATCATGTGTTTCGCTTGGATTTGAAGATAACTCATTTGTTTCGCATGCTGTTGAAGCTAAATCATGAATATCACAAGTATTTGAAGCTAAACCACTTGCTTCGCATGGATTCGATGATCAGCCTTCTACTTCGCATTGATTTGAGGCTAAATCATGTGTTTCGCTCGGTTTTGAAGCTAACTCGTTTGTTTCGCATGCTGTTGAAGCTAAATCATGTATATCACAAGTATTTGAAGCTAAACCATTTGCTTCGCACGGATTCGAAGATCAGCCTTCTACTTCGCATTGATTTGATGCTAAATCATGTGTTTCGCATGGATTTGAAGCTAACTCGTTTGTTTCGCATGCTGTTGAAGCTAAATCATGTATACCACAAGTATTTGAAGCTATATCATACGTTTCGCATGGATTCCAAGATAACCCTTCTAATTCGCATTGATTTGAAGCTAAATCATGTGTTTCGCATGGATTTGAAGCTAACTCGTTTATTTCGCATGCTGTTGAAGCTAAATCATGTATATCACAAGTATAAGAAGCTAATCCATTTGTTTCGCATGGATTCGAAGATATGCCTACTTCTTCGCATTGTTTTGAAGCTAAATCATGTGTTTCGCATGGATTTGAATCTAACTCGTTTGTTTCGGATGCTGTTGAAGTTAAATCATGTATATCGCAAGTATTTGAGGCTATATCATTTGTTTCGCATGGATACGAAGATAACCCTTCTAATTCGCATTGATTTGAAGCTAAATCATGTGTTTCGCTTGGATTTGAAGCTAACTCGTTTTTTTCGCTAGTAGTTGAAGCTAAATCATGCATATCACAAGTATTTGAAGCTAAACCATTTGTTTCGCATTTATTCGAAGCTAAGCCTTCTACTTCGCATTGATTTGAGGTTAAATCATGTGTTTCGCTTGGTTTTGAAGCTAACTCGTTTTTTTCGCATGCAGTTGTAGCTAAATCATGTATATCACAAGTATTTGAAGCTAAACCATTTGTTTCGCATGGATTCGAAGATAAGCCTCCTACCTCGTATTGATTTTAATCTAAATCATGTCTTTCGCATGGATTTAAAGGTAACTCGTTTGTTTCGCATGCAGTTGAAGCTGAATCATGTATATCACAAGTATTTGAAGCTAAACTATTCGTTTCGCATGGATTCGAAGTTAACTCGTTTGTTTCGCATACAGTTGAAGCTAAATCACGTATATCACAAGTATTTGCAGCTAAACCATTTGTTTCGCATCGATACGAAGATAACCCTTCTACTTCGCATTGATTTGAAGCTAAATCATGTGTTTCGCATGGATTTGAATCTAACTCGTTAGTTTCGGATGCTGTTGAAGCTAAATCATGTATATCACAAGTATTTGAAGCTATATCATTTGTTTCGCATGGATTCGAAGATAACCCTTCTAATTCGCATTGATTTGAGGCTAAATCATGTGTTTCGCATGGATTTGAAGCTAACTCGTTTGTTTCGCATGCTGTTGAAGCTAAATCATGTATACCACAAGTATTTGAAGCTATATCATACGTTTCGCATGGATTCCAAGATAACCCTTCTAATTCGCATTGATTTGAAGCTAAATCATGTGTTTCGCATGGATTTGAAGCTAACTCGTTTATTTCGCATGCTGTTGAAGCTAAATCATGTATATCACAAGTATAAGAAGCTAATCCATTTGTTTCGCATGGATTCGAAGATATGCCTACTTCTTCGCATTGTTTTGAAGCTAAATCATGTGTTTCGCATGGATTTGAATCTAACTCGTTTGTTTCGGATGCTGTTGAAGTTAAATCATGTATATCACAAGTATTTGAGGCTATATCATTTGTTTCGCATGGATACGAAGATAACCCTTCTAATTCGAATTGATTTGAAGCTAAATCATGTGTTTCGCTTGGATTTGAAGCTAACTCGTTTTTTTCACTAGTAGTTGAAGCTAAATCATGCATATCACAAGTATTTGAAGCTAAACCATTTGTTTCGCATGGATTCGAAGATAAGCCTTCTACCTCGTATTGATTTTAATCTAAATCATGTCTTTCGCATGGATTTAAAGGTAACTCGTTTGTTTCGCATGCAGTTGAAGCTGAATCATGTATATCACAAGTATTTGAAGCTAAACTATTCGTTTCGCATGGATTCGAAGTTAACTCGTTTGTTTCGCATACAGTTGAAGCTAAATCACGTATATCACAAGTATTTGCAGCTAAACCATTTGTTTCGCATCGATACGAAGATAACCCTTCTACTTCGCATTGATTTGAAGCTAAATCATGTGTTTCGCATGGATTTGAATCTAACTCGTTAGTTTCGGATGCTGTTGAAGCTAAATCATGTATATCACAAGTATTTGAAGCTATATCATTTGTTTCGCATGGATTCGAAGATAACCCTTCTAATTCGCATTGATTTGAGGCTAAATCATGTGTTTCGCTTGGTTTTGAAGCTAATTCGTTTTTTTCGCATGCAGTTGTATCTAAATCATGTATATCACAAGTATTTGAAGCTATATCATACGTTTCGCATGGATTCCAAGATAACCCATCTAATTCGCATTGATTTGAAGCTAAAACATGTGTTTCGCATGGATTTGAAGCTAACTCGTTTGTTTCGCATCCTGTTGAAGCTAAATCATGTATATCACAAGTATTTGAAGCTATATCATTTGTTTCGCATGGATTCGAAGATAACCCTTCTAATTCGCATTGATTTGAGGCTAAATCATGTGTTTCGCTTGGATTTGAAGACTAACTCGTTTTTTCGCTAGTAGTTGAAGCTAAATCATGCATATCACAAGTATTTGAAGCTAAACCATTTGGTTCGCATTTATTCGAAGCTAAGCATTCTACTTCGCATTGATTTGAGGTTAAATCATGTGTTTCGCTTGGTTTTGAAGCTAACTCGTTTTTCTCGCATGCAGTTGTAGCTAAATCATGTACATCACATGTATTTGAAGCTAAACCATTTGTATCGCATGGAATCGAAGATAAGCCTCCTACTTCGCATTGATTTGAAGCTAAATCATGTGTTCCGCATGGATTTGAAGCTAACTCGTTTGTTTCGCATCCTGTTGAAGCTAAATCATGTATATCACAAGTATTTGAAGCTAAACCATTTGTTACGCATGGATTCGAAGATCAGCCTTCTACTTCGCATTGATTTGATGCTAAATCATGTGTGTCGCATGGATTTGAAGCTAACTCGTTTGTTTCGCATGCTGTTGAAGCTAAATGATGTATATCACAAGTATTTGAAGCTAAACCACTTGTATCGCATGGGATCGAAGATAAGCCTAATACTTCGTATTGATTTGAATCTAAATCATGTGTTTCGCGTGGATTTGAAGCTAACTCGTTTTTGTTTCGCATGCTGTTGAAGCTAAATCATATATATCACAAGTAGTTGAAGCTAAACCATTTGTTTCGCATTTATTCGAAGCTAAGCCTTCTACTTCGCATTGATTTGAGGCTAAATCATGTGTTTCGCTCGGTTTTGAAGCTAACTCGTTTGTTTCGCATGCTGTTGAAGCTAAATCATGTATATCACAAGTATTTGAAGCTATATCATACGTTTCGCATGGATTCGAAGATAACCCTTCTAATTCGCATAGATTTCAAGATAAATCATGTGTTTCGCTTGGATTTGAATATAACTCATTTGTTTCGCATGCTGTTGAAGCTAAATCATGTATATCACAAGTATTTGAAGCTAAACCATTTGCTTCGCATGGATTCGAAGATCAGCCTTCTACTTCGCATTGATTTGATGCTAAATCATGTGTTTCGCATGGATTTGAAGCTAACTCGTTTGTTTCGCATCCTGTTGAAGCTAAATCATGTATATCACAAGTATTTGAAGCTACATCATTTGTTTCGCATGGATTCGAAGATAACCCTTCTAATTCGCATTGATTTGAGGCTAAATCATGTGTTTCGCTTGGATTTGAAGACTAACTCGTTTTTTCGCTAGTAGTTGAAGCTAAATCATGCATATCACAAGTATTTGAAGCTAAGCCATTTGGTTCGCATTTATTCGAAGCTAAGCCTTCTACTTCGCATTGATTTGAGGTTAAATCATGTGTTTCGCTTGGTTTTGAAGCTAACTCGTTTTTCTCGCATGCAGTTGTAGCTAAATCATGTATATCACAAGTATTTGAAGCTATATCATACGTTTCGCATGGATTCCAAGATAACCCTTCTAATTCGCATTGAATTGAAGCTAAAAAATGTGTTTCGCATGGATTTGAAGCTAACTCGTTTGTTTCGCATCCTGTTGAAGCTAAATCATGTATATCACAAGTATTTGAAGCTAAACCATTTGTTACGCATGGATTCGAAGATCAGCCTTCTACTTCGCATTGATTTGATGCTAAATCATGTGTGTCGCATGGATTTGAAGCTAACTCGTTTGTTTCGCATGCTGTTGAAGCTAAATCATGTATATCACAAGTATTTGAAGCTAAACCATTTGTATCGCATGGGATCGAAGATAAGCCTACTACTTCGCATTGATTTGAATCTAAATCATGTGTTTCGCGTGGATTTGAAGCTAACTCGTTTGTTTCGCATGCTGTTGAAGCTAAATCATATATATCACAAGTATTTGAAGCTAAACCATTTGTTTCGCATTTATTCGAAGCTAAGCCTTCTACTTCGCATTGATTTGAGGCTAAATCATGTGTTTCGCTCGGTTTTGAAGCTAACTCGTTTGTTTCGCATGCTGTTGAAGCTAAATCATGTATATCACAAGTATTTGAAGCTATATCATACGTTTCGCATGGATTCGAAGATAACCCTTCTAATTCGCATAGATTTGAAGATAAATCATGTGTTTCGCTTGGATTTAAATATAACTCATTTGTTTCGCATGCTGTTGAAGCTAAATCATGTATATCACAAATATTTGAAGCTAAACCATTTGCTTCGCATGGATTCGAAGATCAGCCTTCTACATCGCATTGATTTGATGCTAAATCATGTGTTTCGCATGGATTTGAAGCTAACTCGTTTCTTTCGCATGCTGTTGAAGCTAAATCATGTATACCACAAGTATTTGAAGCTATATCATACGTTTCGCATGGATTCCAAGATAACCCTTCTAATTCGCATTGATTTGAAGCTAAATCATGTGTTTCGCATGGATTTGAAGCTAACTCGTTTATTTCGCATGCTGTTGAAGCTAAATCATGTATATCACAAGTATAAGAAGCTAATCCATTTGTTTTGCATGGATTCGAAGATATGCCTACTTCTTCGCATTGATTTGATGCTAAATCTTGTGTTTCGCATGGATTTGAATCTAACTCGTTTGTTTCGGATGCTGTTGAAGTTAAATCATGTATATCACAAGTATTTGAAGCTATATCATTTGTTTCGCATGGATTCGAAGATAACCCTTCTAATTCGCATGGATTTGAATCTAACTCGTTTGTTTCGGATGCTGTTGAAGTTAAATCATGTATATCACAAGTATTTGAGGCTATATCATTTGTTTCGCATGGATACGAAGATAACCCTTCTAATTCGCATTGATTTGAAGCTAAATCATGTGTTTCGCTTGGATTTGAAGCTAACTCGTTTTTTTCACTAGTAGTTGAAGCTAAATCATGCATATCACAAGTATTTGAAGCTAAACCATTTGTTTCGCATGGATTCGAAGATAAGCCTTCTACCTCGTATTGATTTTAATCTAAATCATGTCTTTCGCATGGATTTAAAGGTAACTCGTTTGTTTCGCATGCAGTTGAAGCTGAATCATGTATATCACAAGTATTTGAAGCTAAACTATTCGTTTCGCATGGATTCGAAGTTAACTCGTTTGTTTCGCATACAGTTGAAGCTAAATCACGTATATCACAAGTATTTGCAGCTAAACCATTTGTTTCGCATCGATACGAAGATAACCCTTCTACTTCGCATTGATTTGAAGCTAAATCATGTGTTTCGCATGGATTTGAATCTAACTCGTTAGTTTCGGATGCTGTTGAAGCGAAATCATGTATATCACAAGTATTTGAAGCTATATCATTTGTTTCGCATGGATTCGAAGATAACCCTTCTAATTCGCATTGATTTGAGGCTAAATCATGTGTTTCGCTTGGTTTTGAAGCTAATTCGTTTTTTTCGCATGCAGTTGTATCTAAATCATGTATATCACAAGTATTTGAAGCTATATCATACGTTTCGCATGGATTCCAAGATAACCCATCTAATTCGCATTGATTTGAAGCTAAAACATGTGTTTCGCATGGATTTGAAGCTAACTCGTTTGTTTCGCATCCTGTTGAAGCTAAATCATGTATATCACAAGTATTTGAAGCTATATCATTTGTTTCGCATGGATTCGAAGATAACCCTTCTAATTCGCATTGATTTGAGGCTAAATCATGTGTTTCGCTTGGATTTGAAGACTAACTCGTTTTTTCGCTAGTAGTTGAAGCTAAATCATGCATATCACAAGTATTTGAAGCTAAACCATTTGGTTCGCATTTATTCGAAGCTAAGCCTTCTACTTCGCATTGATTTGAGGTTAAATCATGTGTTTCGCTTGGTTTTGAAGCTAACTCGTTTTTCTCGCATGCAGTTGTAGCTAAATCATGTACATCACATGTATTTGAAGCTAAACCATTTGTATCGCATGGAATCGAAGATAAGCCTCCTACTTCGCATTGATTTGAAGCTAAATCATGTGTTCCGCATGGATTTGAAGCTAACTCGTTTGTTTCGCATCCTGTTGAAGCTAAATCATGTATATCACAAGTATTTGAAGCTAAACCATTTGTTACGCATGGATTCGAAGATCAGCCTTCTACTTCGCATTGATTTGATGCTAAATCATGTGTGTCGCATGGATTTGAAGCTAACTCGTTTGTTTCGCATGCTGTTGAAGCTAAATGATGTATATCACAAGTATTTGAAGCTAAACCATTTGTATCGCATGGGATCGAAGATAAGCCTAATACTTCGTATTGATTTGAATCTAAATCATGTGTTTCGCGTGGATTTGAAGCTAACTCGTTTGTTTCGCATGCTGTTGAAGCTAAATCATATATATCACAAGTAGTTGAAGCTAAACCATTTGTTTCGCATTTATTCGAAGCTAAGCCTTCTACTTCGCATTGATTTGAGGCTAAATCATGTGTTTCGCTCGGTTTTGAAGCTAACTCGTTTGTTTCGCATGCTGTTGAAGCTAAATCATGTATATCACAAGTATTTGAAGCTATATCATACGTTTCGCATGGATTCGAAGATAACCCTTCTAATTCGCATAGATTTCAAGATAAATCATGTGTTTCGCTTGGATTTGAATATAACTCATTTGTTTCGCATGCTGTTGAAGCTAAATCATGTATATCACAAGTATTTGAAGCTAAACCATTTGCTTCGCATGGATTCGAAGATCAGCCTTCTACTTCGCATTGATTTGATGCTAAATCATGTGTTTCGCATGGATTTGAAGCTAACTCGTTTGTTTCGCATCCTGTTGAAGCTAAATCATGTATATCACAAGTATTTGAAGCTACATCATTTGTTTCGCATGGATTCGAAGATAACCCTTCTAATTCGCATTGATTTGAGGCTAAATCATGTGTTTCGCTTGGATTTGAAGACTAACTCGTTTTTTCGCTAGTAGTTGAAGCTAAATCATGCATATCACAAGTATTTGAAGCTAAGCCATTTGGTTCGCATTTATTCGAAGCTAAGCCTTCTACTTCGCATTGATTTGAGGTTAAATCATGTGTTTCGCTTGGTTTTGAAGCTAACTCGTTTTTCTCGCATGCAGTTGTAGCTAAATCATGTATATCACAAGTATTTGAAGCTATATCATACGTTTCGCATGGATTCCAAGATAACCCTTCTAATTCGCATTGAATTGAAGCTAAAAAATGTGTTTCGCATGGATTTGAAGCTAACTCGTTTGTTTCGCATCCTGTTGAAGCTAAATCATGTATATCACAAGTATTTGAAGCTAAACCATTTGTTACGCATGGATTCGAAGATCAGCCTTCTACTTCGCATTGATTTGATGCTAAATCATGTGTGTCGCATGGATTTGAAGCTAACTCGTTTGTTTCGCATGCTGTTGAAGCTAAATCATGTATATCACAAGTATTTGAAGCTAAACCATTTGTATCGCATGGGATCGAAGATAAGCCTACTACTTCGCATTGATTTGAATCTAAATCATGTGTTTCGCGTGGATTTGAAGCTAACTCGTTTGTTTCGCATGCTGTTGAAGCTAAATCATATATATCACAAGTATTTGAAGCTAAACCATTTGTTTCGCATTTATTCGAAGCTAAGCCTTCTACTTCGCATTGATTTGAGGCTAAATCATGTGTTTCGCTCGGTTTTGAAGCTAACTCGTTTGTTTCGCATGCTGTTGAAGCTAAATCATGTATATCACAAGTATTTGAAGCTATATCATACGTTTCGCATGGATTCGAAGATAACCCTTCTAATTCGCATAGATTTGAAGATAAATCATGTGTTTCGCTTGGATTTAAATATAACTCATTTGTTTCGCATGCTGTTGAAGCTAAATCATGTATATCACAAGTATTTGAAGCTAAACCATTTGCTTCGCATGGATTCGAAGATCAGCCTTCTACTTCGCATTGATTTGATGCTAAATCATGTGTTTCGCATGGATTTGAAGCTAACTCGTTTCTTTCGCATGCTGTTGAAGCTAAATCATGTATACCACAAGTATTTGAAGCTATATCATACGTTTCGCATGGATTCCAAGATAACCCTTCTAATTCGCATTGATTTGAAGCTAAATCATGTGTTTCGCATGGATTTGAAGCTAACTCGTTTATTTCGCATGCTGTTGAAGCTAAATCATGTATATCACAAGTATAAGAAGCTAATCCATTTGTTTTGCATGGATTCGAAGATATGCCTACTTCTTCGCATTGATTTGATGCTAAATCTTGTGTTTCGCATGGATTTGAATCTAACTCGTTTGTTTCGGATGCTGTTGAAGTTAAATCATGTATATCACAAGTATTTGAAGCTATATCATTTGTTTCGCATGGATTCGAAGATAACCCTTCTAATTCGCATTGATTTGAACCTAACTCATGTGTTTCGCTTGGAATTGAAGCTAACTCGTTTTTTTCGCTAGTAGTTGCAGCTAAATCATGCATATCACAAGTATTTGAAGCTAAACCATTTGATTCCCATGGTTTTGAAGCCAAGCTTTCTACATCGCATTGACTTGAAGATAAATCATGTGTTTCGCTTGGATTTGAAGATAACTCATTTGTTTCGCATGCTGTTGAAGCTAAATCATGTATATCACAAGTATTTGAAGCTAAACCACTTGCTTCGCATGGATTCGATGATCAGCCTTCTACTTCGCATTGATTTGAGGCTAAATCATGTGTTTCGCTCGGTTTTGAAGCTAACTCGTTTGTTTCGCATGCTGTTGAAGCTAAATCATGTATATCACAAGTATTTGAAGCTAAACCATTTGCTTCGCACGGATTCGAAGATCAGCCTTCTACTTCGCATTGATTTGATGCTAAATCATGTGTTTCGTATGGATTTGAAGCTAACTCGTTTGTTTCGCATGCTGTTGAAGCTAAATCATGTATACCACAAGTATTTGAAGCTATATCATACGTTTCGCATGGATTCCAAGATAACCCTTCTAATTCGCATTGATTTGAAGCTAAATCATGTGTTTCGCATGGATTTGAAGCTCACTCGTTTATTTCGCATGCTGTTGAAGCTAAATCATGTATATCACAAGTATAAGAAGCTAATCCATTTGTTTCGCATGGATTCGAAGATATGCCTACTTCTTCGCATTGTTTTGAAGCTAAATCATGTGTTTCGCATGGATTTGAATCTAACTCGTTTGTTTCGGATGCTGTTGAAGTTAAATCATGTATATCACAAGTATTTGAAGCTATATCATTTGTTTCGCATGGATTCGAAGATAACCCTTCTAATTCGCATTGATTTGAAGCTAAATCATGTGTTTCGCTTGGATTTGAAGCTAACTCGTTTTTTTCGCATGCAGTTGTAGCTAAATCATGTATATCACAAGTATTTGAAGCTAAACCATTTGTTTCGCATGGATTCGAAGATAAGCCTTCTACCTCGTATTGATTTTAATCTAAATCATGTCTTTCGCATGGATTTAAAGGTAACTCGTTTGTTTCGCATGCAGTTGAAGCTGAATCATGTATATCACAAGTATTTTAAGCTAAACTATTCGTTTCGCATGGATTCGAAATTAACTCGTTTGTTTCGCATACAGTTGAAGCTAAATCACGTATATCACAAGTATTTGCAGCTAAACCATTTGTTTCGCATCGATACGAAGATAACCCTTCTACTTCGCATTGATTTGAAGCTAAATCATGTGTTTCGCATGGATTTGAATCTAACTCGTTAGTTTCGGATGCTGTTGAAGCTAAATCATGTATATCACAAGTATTTGAAGCTATATCATTTGTTTCGCATGGATTCGAAGATAACCCTTCTAATTCGCATTGATTTGAGGCTAAATCATGTGTTTCGCTTGGTTTTGAAGCTAATTCGTTTTTTTCGCATGCAGTTGTATCTAAATCATGTATATCACAAGTATTTGAAGCTATATCATACGTTTCGCATGGATTCCAAGATAACCCATCTAATTCGCATTGATTTGAAGCTAAAACATGTGTTTCGCATGGATTTGAAGCTAACTCGTTTGTTTCGCATCCTGTTGAAGCTAAATCATGTATATCACAAGTATTTGAAGCTATATCATTTGTTTCGCATGGATTCGAAGATAACCCTTCTAATTCGCATTGATTTGAGGCTAAATCATGTGTTTCGCTTGGATTTGAAGACTAACTCGTTTTTTCGCTAGTAGTTGAAGCTAAATCATGCATATCACAAGTATTTGAAGCTAAACCATTTGGTTCGCATTTATTCGAAGATAACCCTTCTAATTCGCATTGATTTGAGGCTAAATCATGTGTTTCGCTTGGTTTTGAAGCTAATTCGTTTTTTCGCATACAGTTGTATCTAAATCATGTATATCACAAGTATTTGAAGCTATATCATACGTTTCGCATGGATTCCAAGATAACCCATCTAATTCGCATTGATTTGAAGCTAAAACGTGTGTTTCGCATGGATTTGAAGCTAACTCGTTTGTTTCGCATCCTGTTGAAGCTAAATCATGTATATCACAAGTATTTGAAGCTATATCATTTGTTTCGCATGGATTCGAAGATAACCCTTCTAATTCGCATTGATTTGAGGCTAAATCATGTGTTTCGCTTGGATTTGAAGACTAACTCGTTTTTTTCGCTAGTAGTTGAAGCTAAATCATGCATATCACAAGTATTTGCAGCTAAACCATTTGTTTCGCATCGATACGAAGATAACCCTTCGACTTCGCATTGATTTGAAGCTAAATCATGTGTTTCGCATGGATTTGAATCTAACTCGTTAGTTTCGGATGCTGTTGAAGCTAAATCATGTATATCACAAGTATTTGAAGCTATATCATACGTTTCGCATGGATTCCAAGATAACCCATCTAATTCGCATTGATTTGAAGCTAAAACATGTGTTTCGCATGGATTTGAAGCTAACTCGTTTGTTTCGCATCCTGTTGAAGCTAAATCATGTATATCACAAGTATTTGAAGCTAAACCATTTGTATCGCATGGGATCGAAGATAAGCCTACTACTTCGCATTGATTTGAATCTAAATCATGTGTTTCGCGTGGATTTGAAGCTAACTCGTTTGTTTCGCATGCTGTTGAAGCTAAATCATATATATCACAAGTATTTGAAGCTAAACCATTTGTTTCGCATTTATTCGAAGCTAAGCCTTCTACTTCGCATTGATTTGAGGCTAAGTCATGTGTTTCGCTCGGTTTTGAAGCTAACTCGTTTGTTTCGCATGCTGTTGAAGCTAAATCATGTATATCACAAGTATTTGAAGCTATATCATACGTTTCGCATGGATTCGAAGATAACCCTTCTAATTCGCATAGATTTGAAGATAAATCATGTGTTTCGCTTGGATTTGAATATAACTCATTTGTTTCGCATGCTGTTGAAGCTAAATCATGTATATCACAAGTATAAGAAGCTAATCCATTTGTTTTGCATGGATTCGAAGATATGCCTACTTCTTCGCATTGATTTGATGCTAAATCATGTGTTTCGCATGGATTTGAAGCTAACTCGTTTGTTTCGAATGCTGTTGAAGTTAAATCATGTATATCACAAGTATTTGAAGCTATATCATTTGTTTCGCATGGATTCGAAGATAACCCTTCTAATTCGCATTGATTTGAAGCTAAATCATGTGTTTCGCTTGGATTTGAAGCTAACTCGTTTTTTTCGCTAGCAGTTGCAGCTAAATCATGCATATCACAAGTATTTGAAGCTAAACCATTTGAATCCCATGGTTTTGAAACCAAGCTTTCTACATCGCACTGACTTGAAGATAAATCATGTGTTTCGCTTGGATTTGAAGATAACTCATTTGTTTCGTATGCTGTTGAAGCTAAATCATGTATATCACAAGTATTTGAAGCTAAACCACTTGCTTCGAATGGATTCGATGATCAGCCTTCTACTTCGCATTGATTTGAGGCTAAATCATGTGTTTCGCTCGGTTTTGAAGCTAACTCGTTTGTTTCGCATGCTGTTGAAGCTAAATCATGTATATCACAAGTATTTGAAGCTAAACCATTTGCTTCGCACGGATTCGAAGATCAGCCTTCTACTTCGCATTGATTTGATGCTAAATCATGTGTTTCGCATGGATTTGAAGCTAACTCGTTTGTTTCGCATGCTGTTGAAGCTAAATCATGTATACCACAAGTATTTGAAGCTATATCATACGTTTCGCATGGATTCCAAGATAACCCTTCTAATTCGCATTGATTTGAAGCTAAATCATGTGTTTCGCATGGATTTGAAGCTAACTCGTTTATTTCGCATGCTGTTGAAGCTAAATCATGTATATCACAAGTATTTGAAGCTAAACCACTTGCTTCGCATGGATTCGATGATCAGCCTCCTACTTCGCATTGGTTTGATGCTAAATCATGTGTTTCGCATGGATTTGAAGCTAACTCGTTTGTTTCGCATGCTGTTGAAGCTAAATCATGTATATCACAAGTATTTGAAGCTATATCATACGTTTCGCATGGATTCCAAGATAACCCTTCTAATTCGCATTGATTTGAAGCTAAATCATGTGTTTCGCATGGATTTGAAGCTAACTCGTTTGTTTCGCATGCTGTTGAAGCTAAATCATGTATATCACAAGTATTTGAAGCTAAACCATTCGCTTCGCATGGATTCGAAGATCAGCCTTCTACTTCGCATTGATTTGATGCTAAATCATGTGTTTCGCATGGATTTGAAGCTAACTCGTTTGTTTCGCATGCTGTTGAAGCTAGATCATGTATACCACAAGTATTTGAAGCTATATCATACGTTTCGCATGGATTCCAAGATAACCCTTCTAATTCGCATTGATTTGAAGCTAAATCATGTGTTTCGCATGGATTTGAAGCTAACTCGTTTATTTCGCATGCTGTTGAAGCTAAATCATGTATATCACAAGTATTTCAAGCTAAACCATTTGTTACGCATGGATTCGAAGATCAGCCTTCTACTTCGCATTGATTTGAAGCTAAATCATGTGTTTCGCATGGATTTGAAGCTAACTCGTTTATTTCGCATGCTGTTGAAGCTAAATCATGTATATCACAAGTATTTGAAGCTAAACCATTTGTATCGGATGGGATCGAAGATAAGCCTCCTACATCGCATTGATTTGAAGCTAAATCATGTGTTTCGCATGGATTTGAAGCTAACTCGTTTGTATCGCATGCTGTTGAAGCTAAATCATTTATATCACAAGTATTTGAAGCTAAACCATTTGTATCGGATGGGATCGAAGATAAGCCTCCTACTTCGCATTCATTTGAAGCTAAATCATGTGTTTCGCATGGATTTGAAGCTAACTCGTTTGTATCGCATGCTGTTGAAGCTAAATCATATATATCACAAGTATTTGAAGCTAAACCATTTGTTTCGCATTTATTCGAAGCTAAGCCTTCTACTTCGCATTGATTTGAGGCTAAATCATGTGTTTCGCTTGGATTTGAAGCTAACTCGTTTGTTTCGCATGCTGTTGAAGCTAAATCATGTATATCACAAGTATTTGAAGCTATATCATACGTTTCGCATGGATTCCAAGATAACCCTTCTAATTCGCATTGTTTTGAAGCTAAATCATGTGTTTCGCATGGATTTGAAGCTAACTCGTTTGTTTCGCATGCTGTTGAAGCTAAATCATGTATATCACAAGTATTTCCAGCTAAACCATTTGTTACGCATGGATTCGAAGATCAGCCTTCTACTTCGCATTGATTTCATGCTAAATCATGTGTTTCGCATGGATTTGAAGCTAACTCGTTTGTTTCGCATGCTGTTGAAGCTAAATCATGTATATCACAAGTATTTGAAGCTAAACCATTTGTTACGCATGGATTCGAAGATCAGCCTTCTACTTCGCATTGATTTGATGCTAAATCATGTGTTTCGCATGGATTTGAAGCTAACTCGTTTGTTTCGCATGCTGTTGAAGCTAAATCATGTATATCACAAGTATTTCAAGCTAAACCATTTGTATCGCATGGGATCGAAGATAAGCCTCCTACTTCGCATTGATTTGAATCTAAATCATGTGTTTCGCATGGATTTGAAGCTAACTCGTTTGTTTCGCATGGATTCGAAGATAAGTCTTCCACTTCGCATTGATTTGATGCTAAATCATGTGTTTCGCAAGGATTTGAAGCTAACTCGTTTGTTTCGCATGATGTTGAAGCTAACTCAAGTGTATCAAAAGTATTTGAAGCTAAACCATTTGCTTCGCATGGATTCGAAGATAAGCCTTCTACTTCGCATTGATTTTAATCTAAATCATGTCTTTCGCATGGATTTAAAGCTAACTCGTTTGTTTCGCATGCAGTTGAAGCTGAATCATGTATATCACAAGTATTTGAAGCTGAACTATTCGTTTCGCATGGATTCGAAGATAAGCCTTCCACTTCGCATTGATTTGATGCTAAATCATGTGTTTCGCATGGATTTGAAGCTAACTCGTCTGTTTCGCATGTTGTTGAAGCTAAATCATATATATCACAAGTATTTGAAGCTATATCATACGTTTCGCATGCATTTCAAGATAACCCTTCTAATTCGCATAGATTTGAAGATAAATCATGTGTTTCGCTTGGATTTGAATATAACTCATTTGTTTCGCATGCTGTTGAAGCTAAATCATATATATCACAAGTATTTGAAGCTAAACCATTTGTTTCGCATTTATTCGATGCTAAGCCTTCTACTTCGCATTGATTTGAGGCTAAATCATGTGTTTCGCTCGGTTTTGAAGCTAACTCGTTTGTTTCGCATGCTGTTGAAGCTAAATCATGTATATCACAAGTATTTGAAGCTATATCATACGTCTCGCATGGATTCCAAGATAACCCTTCTAATTCGCATAGATTTGAAGATAAATCATGTGTTTCGCTTGGATTTGAAGCTAACTCGTTTGTTTCGCATGCTGCTGAAGCTAAATAATGTATATCACAAGTATTTGAAGCTATATCATACGTTTCGCATGGATTCCAAGATAACCCTTCTAATTCGCATAGATTTGAAGATAAATCATGTGTTTCGCTTGGATTTGAATATAACTCATTTGTTTCGCATGCTGTTGAAGCTAAATCATGTATATCACATGTATTTGAAGCTAAACCATTTGTATCGCATGGGATCGAAGATAAGCCTCCTACTTCGCATTGATTTGAAGCTAAATCATGTGTTTCGCATGGATTTGAAGCTAACTCGTTTGTTTCGCATGCTGTTGAAGCTAAATCATATATATCGCAAGTATTTGAAGCTAAACCATTTGTTTCGCATTTATTCGAAGCTAAGCCTTCTACTTCGCATTGATTTGAGGCTAAATCATGTGTTTCGCTCGGTTTTGAAGCTAACTCGTTTGTTTCGCATGCTGTTGAAGCTAAATCATGTATATCACAAGTATTTGAAGCTATATCATACGTTTCGCATGGATTCCAAGATAACCCTACTAATTCGCATAGATTTGAAGATAAATCACGTGTTTCGCTTGGATTTGAATATAACTCATTTGTTTCGCATGCTGTTGAAGCTAAATCATGTATATCACAAGTATTTGAAGCTAAACCATTTGTATCGCATGGGATCGAAGATAAGCCTCCTACTTCGCATTGATTTGAAGCTAAATCATGTGTTTCGCATGGATTTGAAGCTAACTCGTTTGTTTCGCATGCTGTTGAAGCTAAATCATATATATCGCAAGTATTTGAAGCTAAACCATTTGTTTCGCATTTATTCGAAGCTAAGCCTTCTACTTCGCATTGATTTGAGGCTAAATCATGTGTTTCGCTTGGTTTTGAAGCTAACTCGTTTTTTTCGCATGCAGTTGTAGCTAAATCATGTATATCACAAGTATTTGAAGCTAAACCATTTGTTTCGCATGGATTCGAAGATAAGCCTTCTACCTCGTATTGATTTTAATCTAAATCATGTCTTTCGCATGGATTTAAAGGTAACTCGTTTGTTTCGCATGCAGTTGAAGCTGAATCATGTATATCACAAGTATTTGAAGCTAAACTATTCGTTTCGCATGGATTCGAAGTTAACTCGTTTGTTTCGCATACAGTTGAAGCTAAATCACGTATATCACAAGTATTTGCAGCTAAACCATTTGTTTCGCATCGATACATAGATAACCCTTCTACTTCGCATTGATTTGAAGCTAAATCATGTGTTTCGCATGGATTTGAATCTAACTCGTTTGTTTCGGATGCTGTTGAAGCTAAATCATGTATATCACAAGTATTTGAAGCTATATCATTTGTTTCGCATGGATTCGAAGATAACCCTTCTAATTCGCATTGATTTGAGGCTAAATCATGTGTTTCGCTTGGTTTTGAAGCTAACTCGTTTTTTTCGCATGCAGTTGTATCTAAATCATGTATATCACAAGTATTTGAAGCTATATCATACGTTTCGCATGGATTCCAAGATAACCCATCTAATTCGCATTGATTTGAAGCTAAAACATGTGTTTCGCATGGATTTGAAGCTAACTCGTTTGTTTCGCATCCTGTTGAAGCTAAATCATGTATATCACAAGTATTTGAAGCTATATCATTTGTTTCGCATGGATTCGAAGATAACCCTTCTAATTCGCATTGATTTGAGGATAAATCATGTGTTTCGCTTGGATTTGAAGACTAACTCGTTTTTTCGCTAGTAGTTGAAGCTAAATCATGCATATCACAAGTATTTGAAGCTAAACCATTTGGTTCGCATTTATTCGATGCTAAGCCTTCTACTTCGCATTCATTTGAGGTTAAATCATGTGTTTCGCTTGGTTTTGAAGCTAACTCGTTTTTTTCGCATGCAGTTGTAGCTAAATCATGTATATCACAAGTATTTGAAGCTATATCATACGTTTCGCATGGATTCCAAGATAACCCTTCTAATTCGCATTGATTTGAAGCTAAAACATGTGTTTCGCATGGATTTGAAGCTAACTCGTTTGTTTCGCATCCTGTTGAAGCTAAATCATGTATATCACAAGTATTTGAAGCTAAACCATTTGTTACGCATGGATTCGAAGATCAGCCTTCTACTTCGCATTGATTTGATGCTAAATCATGTGTGTCGCATGGATTTGAAGCTAACTCGTTTGTTTCGCATGCTGTTGAAGCTAAATCATGTATATCACAAGTATTTGAAGCTAAACCATTTGTATCGCATGGGATCGAAGATAAGCCTACTACTTCGCATTGATTTGAATCTAAATCATGTGTTTCGCGTGGATTTGAAGCTAACTCGTTTGTTTCGCATGCTGTTGAATCTAAATCATATATATCACAAGTATTTGAAGCTAAACCATTTGTTTCGCATTTATTCGAAGCTAAGCCTTCTACTTCGCATTGATTTGAGGCTAAATCATGTGTTTCGCTCGGTTTTGAAGCTAACTCGTTTGTTTCGCATGCTGTTGAAGCTAAATCATGTATATCACAAGTATTTGAAGCTATATCATACGTTTCGCATGGATTCCAAGATAACCCTTCTAATTCGCATAGATTTGAAGATAAATCATGTGTTTCGCTTGGATTTGAATATAACTCATTTGTTTCGCATGCTGTTGAAGCTAAATCATGTATATCACAAGTATTTGAAGCTAAACCATTTGCTTCGCATGGATTCGAAGATCAGCCTTCTACTTCGCATTGATTTGATGCTAAATCATGTGTTTCGCATGGATTTGAAGCTAACTCGTTTCTTTCGCATGCTGTTGAAGCTAAATCATGTATATCACAAGTATTTGAAGCTAAACCATTTGTATCGCATTGATTTGAAGCTAAATCATGTGTTTCGCATGGATTTGAAGCTAACTCGTTTGTTTCGCATGCTGTTGAAGCTAAATCGTATATATCACAAGTATTTGAAGCTAAACTATTTGTTTCGCATTTATTCGAAGCTAAGCCTTCTACTTCGCATTGATTTGAGGCTAAATCATGTGTTTCGCTCGGTTTTGAAGCTAACTCGTTTGTTTCGCATGCTGTTGAAGCTAAATCATGTATATCACAAGTATTTGAAGCTATATCATACGTTTCGCATGGATTCCAAGATAACCCTTCTAATTTGCATTGATTTGAAGCTAAATCATGTGTTTCGCATGGATTTGAAGCTAACTCGTTTGTTTCGCATGCTGTTGAAGCTAAATCATGTATATCACAAGTATTTGAAGCTAAACCATTTGCTTCGCATGGATTCGAAGATCAGCCTTCTACTTCGCATTGATTTGATGCTAAATCATGTGTTTCGCTTGGTTTTGAAGCTAACTCGTTTTTTTCCCATGCAGTTGTAGCTAAATCATGTATATCACAAGTATTTGAAGCAAAACCATTTGGTTCGCATGGATTCGAAGATAAGCCTTCTACTTCGCATTGATTTTAATCTAAATCATGTGTTTCGCATGGATTTAAAGGTAACTCGTTTGTTTCGCAAGCAGTTGAAGCTGAATCATGTATATCACAAGTATTTGAAGCTAAACTATTCGTTTTGCATGGATTTGAAGTCAACTCGTTTGTTTCGCATACAGTTGAAGCTAAATCACGTATATCACAAGTATTTGCAGCTAAACCATTTGTTTCGCATCGATACGAAGATAATCCTTCTATTTCGCATTGATTTGAAGCTAAATCATGTGTTTCGCATGGATTTGAATCTAACTCGTTTGTTTCGGATGCTGTTGAAGCTAAATCATGTATATCACAAGTATTTGAAGCTATATCATTTGTTTCGCATGGATTCGATGATAACCCCTCTAATTCGCATTGATTTGAAGCTAAATCATGTGTTTCGCATGGATTTGAAGCTAACTCGATTGTTTCGCATGGTGTTGAAGCTAAATCATGTATATCACAAGTATTTGAACCTAAACCATTTGTTACGCATGGATTCGAAGATCAGCCTTCTACTTAGCATTGATTTGAAGATAAATCATGTGTTTCGCATGGATTTGAAGCTAACTCGTTTGTTTCGCATGCTGTTGAAGCTAAATCATGTATATCACAAGTATTTCAATCTAAACCAGTTGTTACGCATGGATTCGAAGCTAAGCCTTCTACTTCGCATTAATTTGAGGCTAAATCATGTGTTTCGCTTGGTTTTGATGCTAACTCGTTTGTTTCGCATGCTGTTGAAGCTAAATCATGTATATCACAAGTATTTGAAGCTATATCATACGTTTCGCATGGATTCCAAGATAACCCTTCTAATTCGCATAGATTTGAAGATAAATCATGCGTTTCGCTTGGATTTGAATATAACTCATTTGTTTCGCATGCTGTTGAAGCTAAATCATATATATCACAAGTATTTGAAGCTCAACCATTTGTTTCGCATTTATTCGAAGCTAAGCCTTCTACTTCGCATTGATTTGAGGCTAAATCATGTGTTTCGCTCGGTTTTGAAGCTAACTCGTTTGTTTCGCATGCTGTTGAAGCTAAATCATGTATATCACAAGTATTTGAAGCTATATCATACGTTTCGCATGGATTCCAAGATAACCCTTCTACTTCGCATTGATTTGATGCTAAATCATGTGTTTCGCATGGATTTGAAGCTAACTCGTTTGTTTCGCATGCTGTTCAAGCTAAATCATGTATATCACAAGTATTTGAAGCTAAACCATTTGTATCGGATGGGATCGAAGATAAGCCTCCTACTTCGCATTGATTTGAAGCTAAATCATGTGCTTCGCATGGATTTGAAGCTAACTCGTTTGTATCGCATGCTGTTGAAGCTAAATCATATATATCACAAGTATTTGAAGCTAAACCATTTGTTTCGCATTTATTCGAAGCTAAGCCTTCTACTTCGCATTGATTTGAGGCTAAATCATGTGTTTCGCTTGGTTTTGAAGCTAACTCGCTTTTTTCGCATGCAGTTGTAGCTAAATCATGTATATCACAAGTATTTGAAGCTATATCATGCGTTTCGCATGGATTCCAAGATAACCCTTCTCATTCGCATTGATTTGAAGCTAAATCATGTGTTTCGCAAGGATTTGAAGCTAACTCGTTTATTTCGCATGCTGTTGAAGCTAAATCATGTATATCACAAGTATTTCCAGCTAAACCATTTGTTACGCATGGATTCGAAGATCAGCCTTCTACTTCGCATTGATTTCATGCTAAATCATGTGTTTCGCATGGATTTGAAGCTAACTCGTTTGTTTCGCATGCTGTTGAAGCTAAATCATGTATATCACAAGTATTTGAAGCTAAACCATTTGTTACGCATGGATTCGAAGTTCAGCCTTCTACTTCGCATTGATTTGATGCTAAATCATGTGTTTCGCATGGATTTGAAGCTAACTCGTTTGTTTCGCATGCTGTTGAAGCTAAATCATGTATATCACAAGTATTTCAAGCTAAACCATTTGTATCGCATGGGATCGAAGATAAGCCTCCTACTTCGCATTGATTTGAATCTAAATCATGTGTTTCGCATGGCTTTGAAGCTAACTCGTTTGTTTCGCATGGATTCGAAGATAAGTCTTCCACTTCGCATTGATTTGATGCTAAATCATGTGTTTCGCAAGGATTTGAAGCTAACTCGTTTGTTTCGCATGATGTTGAAGCTAACTCAAGTGTATCAAAAGTATTTGAAGCTAAACCATTTGCTTCGCATGGATTCGAAGATAAGCCTTCTACTTCGCATTGATTTTAATCTAAATCATGTCTTTCGCATGGATTTAAAGCTAACTCGTTTGTTTCGCATGCAGTTGAAGCTGAATCATGTATATCACAAGTATTTGAAGCTGAACTATTCGTTTCGCATGGATTCGAAGATAAGCCTTCCACTTCGCATTGATTTGATGCTAAATCATGTGTTTCGCATGGATTTGAAGCTAACTCGTCTGTTTCGCATGCTGTTGAAGCTAAATCATATATATCACAAGTATTTGAAGCTATATCATACGTTTCGCATGCATTTCAAGATAACCCTTCTAATTCGCATAGATTTGAAGATAAATCATGTGTTTCGCTTGGATTTGAATATAACTCATTTGTTTCGCATGCTGTTGAAGCTAAATCATATATATCACAAGTATTTGAAGCTAAACCATTTGTTTCGCATTTATTCGATGCTAAGCCTTCTACTTCGCATTGATTTGAGGCTAAATCATGTGTTTCGCTCGGTTTTGAAGCTAACTCGTTTGTTTCGCATGCTGTTGAAGCTAAATCATGTATATCACAAGTATTTGAAGCTATATCATACGTTTCGCATGGATTCCAAGATAACCCTTCTAATTCGCATAGATTTGAAGATAAATCATGTGTTTCGCTTGGATTTGAAGCTAACTCGTTTGTTTCGCATGCTGCTGAAGCTAAATAATGTATATCACAAGTATTTGAAGCTATATCATACGTTTCGCATGGATTCCAAGATAACCCTTCTAATTCGCATAGATTTGAAGATAAATCATGTGTTTCGCTTGGATTTGAATATAACTCATTTGTTTCGCATGCTGTTGAAGCTAAATCATGTATATCACATGTATTTGAAGCTAAACCATTTGTATCGCATGGGATCGAAGATAAGCCTCCTACTTCGCATTGATTTGAAGCTAAATCATGTGTTTCGCATGGATTTGAAGCTAACTCGTTTGTTTCGCATGCTGTTGAAGCTAAATCATATATATCGCAAGTATTTGAAGCTAAACCATTTGTTTCGCATTTATTCGAAGCTAAGCCTTCTACTTCGCATTGATTTGAGGCTAAATCATGTGTTTCGCTCGGTTTTGAAGCTAACTCGTTTGTTTCGCATGCTGTTGAAGCTAAATCATGTATATCACAAGTATTTGAAGCTATATCATACGTTTCGCATGGATTCCAAGATAACCCTACTAATTCGCATAGATTTGAAGATAAATCACGTGTTTCGCTTGGATTTGAATATAACTCATTTGTTTCGCATGCTGTTGAAGCTAAATCATGTATATCACAAGTATTTGAAGCTAAACCATTTGTATCGCATGGGATCGAAGATAAGCCTCCTACTTCGCATTGATTTGAAGCTAAATCATGTGTTTCGCATGGATTTGAAGCTAACTCGTTTGTTTCGCATGCTGTTGAAGCTAAATCATATATATCGCAAGTATTTGAAGCTAAACCATTTGTTTCGCATTTATTCGAAGCTAAGCCTTCTACTTCGCATTGATTTGAGGCTAAATCATGTGTTTCGCTAGGTTTTGAAGCTAACTCGTTTTTTTCGCATGCAGTTGTAGCTAAATCATGTATATCACAAGTATTTGAAGCTAAACCATTTGTTTCGCATGGATTCGAAGATAAGCCTTCTACCTCGTATTGATTTTAATCTAAATCATGTCTTTCGCATGGATTTAAAGGTAACTCGTTTGTTTCGCATGCAGTTGAAGCTGAATCATGTATATCACAAGTATTTGAAGCTAAACTATTCGTTTCGCATGGATTCGAAGTTAACTCGTTTGTTTCGCATACAGTTGAAGCTAAATCACGTATATCACAAGTATTTGCAGCTAAACCATTTGTTTCGCATCGATACGAAGATAACCCTTCTACTTCGCATTGATTTGAAGCTAAATCATGTGTTTCGCATGGATTTGAATCTAACTCGTTTGTTTCGGATGCTGTTGAAGCTAAATCATGTATATCACAAGTATTTGAAGCTATATCATTTGTTTCGCATGGATTCGAAGATAACCCTTCTAATTCGCATTGATTTGAGGCTAAATCATGTGTTTCGCTTGGTTTTGAAGCTAACTCGTTTTTTTCGCATGCAGTTGTATCTAAATCATGTATATCACAAGTATTTGAAGCTATATCATACGTTTCGCATGGATTCCAAGATAACCCATCTAATTCGCATTGATTTGAAGCTAAAACATGTGTTTCGCATGGATTTGAAGCTAACTCGTTTGTTTCGCATCCTGTTGAAGCTAAATCATGTATATCACAAGTATTTGAAGCTATATCATTTGTTTCGCATGGATTCGAAGATAACCCTTCTAATTCGCATTGATTTGAGGATAAATCATGTGTTTCGCTTGGATTTGAAGACTAACTCGTTTTTTCGCTAGTAGTTGAAGCTAAATCATGCATATCACAAGTATTTGAAGCTAAACCATTTGGTTCGCATTTATTCGATGCTAAGCCTTCTACTTCGCATTCATTTGAGGTTAAATCATGTGTTTCGCTTGGTTTTGAAGCTAACTCGTTTTTTTCGCATGCAGTTGTAGCTAAATCATGTATATCACAAGTATTTGAAGCTATATCATACGTTTCGCATGGATTCCAAGATAACCCTTCTAATTCGCATTGATTTGAAGCTAAAACATGTGTTTCGCATGGATTTGAAGCTAACTCGTTTGTTTCGCATCCTGTTGAAGCTAAATCATGTATATCACAAGTATTTGAAGCTAAACCATTTGTTACGCATGGATTCGAAGATCAGCCTTCTACTTCGCATTGATTTGATGCTAAATCATGTGTGTCGCATGGATTTGAAGCTAACTCGTTTGTTTCGCATGCTGTTGAAGCTAAATCATGTATATCACAAGTATTTGAAGCTAAACCATTTGTATCGCATGGGATCGAAGATAAGCCTACTACTTCGCATTGATTTGAATCTAAATCATGTGTTTCGCGTGGATTTGAAGCTAACTCGTTTGTTTCGCATGCTGTTGAATCTAAATCATATATATCACAAGTATTTGAAGCTAAACCATTTGTTTCGCATTTATTCGAAGCTAAGCCTTCTACTTCGCATTGATTTGAGGCTAAATCATGTGTTTCGCTCGGTTTTGAAGCTAACTCGTTTGTTTCGCATGCTGTTGAAGCTAAATCATGTATATCACAAGTATTTGAAGCTATATCATACGTTTCGCATGGATTCCAAGATAACCCTTCTAATTCGCATAGATTTGAAGATAAATCATGTGTTTCGCTTGGATTTGAATATAACTCATTTGTTTCGCATGCTGTTGAAGCTAAATCATGTATATCACAAGTATTTGAAGCTAAACCATTTGCTTCGCATGGATTCGAAGATCAGCCTTCTACTTCGCATTGATTTGATGCTAAATCATGTGTTTCGCATGGATTTGAAGCTAACTCGTTTCTTTCGCATGCTGTTGAAGCTAAATCATGTATACCACAAGTATTTGAAGCTATATCATACGTTTCGCATGGATTCCAAGATAACCCTTCTAATTCGCATTGATTTGAAGCTAAAACATGTGTTTCGCATGGATTTGAAGCTAACTCGTTTGTTTCGCATCCTGTTGAAGCTAAATCATGTATATCACAAGTATTTGAAGCTAAACCATTTGTTACGCATGGATTCGAAGATCAGCCTTCTACTTCGCATTGATTTGATGCTAAATCATGTGTGTCGCATGGATTTGAAGCTAACTCGTTTGTTTCGCATGCTGTTGAAGCTAAATCATGTATATCACAAGTATTTGAAGCTAAACCATTTGTATCGCATGGGATCGAAGATAAGCCTACTACTTCGCATTGATTTGAATCTAAATCATGTGTTTCGCGTGGATTTGAAGCTAACTCGTTTGTTTCGCATGCTGTTGAATCTAAATCATATATATCACAAGTATTTGAAGCTAAACCATTTGTTTCGCATTTATTCGAAGCTAAGCCTTCTACTTCGCATTGATTTGAGGCTAAATCATGTGTTTCGCTCGGTTTTGAAGCTAACTCGTTTGTTTCGCATGCTGTTGAAGCTAAATCATGTATATCACAAGTATTTGAAGCTATATCATACGTTTCGCATGGATTCCAAGATAACCCTTCTAATTCGCATAGATTTGAAGATAAATCATGTGTTTCGCTTGGATTTGAATATAACTCATTTGTTTCGCATGCTGTTGAAGCTAAATCATGTATATCACAAGTATTTGAAGCTAAACCATTTGCTTCGCATGGATTCGAAGATCAGCCTTCTACTTCGCATTGATTTGATGCTAAATCATGTGTTTCGCATGGATTTGAAGCTAACTCGTTTCTTTCGCATGCTGTTGAAGCTAAATCATGTATACCACAAGTATTTGAAGCTATATCATACGTTTCGCATGGATTCCAAGATAACCCTTCTAATTCGCATTGATTTGAAGCTAAATCATGTGTTTCGCATGGATTTGAAGCTAACTCGTTTATTTCGCATGCTGTTGAAGCTAAATCATGTATATCACAAGTATAAGAAGCTAATCCATTTGTTTCGCATGGATTCGAAGATATGCCTTCTTCTTCGCATTGATTTGAAGCTAAATCTTGTGTTTCGCATGGATTTGAATCTAACTCGTTTGTTTCGGATGCTGTTGAAGTTAAATCATGTATATCACAAGTATTTGAAGCTATATCATTTGTTTCGCATGGATTCGAAGATAACCCTTCTAATTCGCATTGATTTGAACCTAACTCATGTGTTTCGCTTGGATTTGAAGCTAACTCGTTTTTTTCGCTAGTAGTTGAAGCTAAATCATGTATATCACAAGTATTTGAAGCTATATCATACGTTTCGCATGGATTCCAAGATAACCCTTCTAATTCGCATTGATTTGAAGCTAAATCATGTGTTTCGCATGGATTTGAAGCTAACTCGTTTGTTTCGCATGCTGTTGAAGCTAAATCATGTATATCACAAGTATTTGAAGCTAAACCATTCGCTTCGCATGGATTCGAAGATCAGCCTTCTACTTCGCATTGATTTGATGCTAAATCATGTGTTTCGCATGGATTTGAAGCTAACTCGTTTGTTTCGCATGCTATTGAAGCTAAATCATGTATACCACAAGTATTTGAAGCTAATCCATTTGTTTCGCATGGATTCGAAGATATGCCTACTTCTTCGCATTGTTTTGAAGCTGAATCATGTGTTTCGCATGGATTTGAAGCTAACTCGTTTGTTTCGGATGCTGTTGAAGTTAAATCATGTATATCACAAGTATTTGAAGCTATATCATTTGTTTCGCATGGATTCGAAGATAACCCTTCTAATTCGCATTGATTTGAAGCTAAATCATGTGTTCCGCATGGATTTTAAGCTAACTCGTTTGTTTAGCATGCAGTTGAAGCTAAATCATGTATATCACAAGTATTTGAAGCTAAACCATTTGCTTCGCATGGATTCGAAGATCAGCCTTCTACTTCGCATTGATTTGATGCTAAATCATGTGTTTCGCTTGGTTTTGAAGCTAACTCGTTTTTTTCCCATGCAGTTGTAGCTAAATCATGTATATCACAAGTATTTGAAGCAAAACCATTTGGTTCGCATGGATTCGAAGATAAGCCTTCTACTTCGCGTTGATTTTAATCTAAATCATGTGTTTCGCATGGATTTAAAGCTAACTCGTTTGTTTCGCATGCAGTTGAAGCTGAATCATGTATATCACAAGTATTTGAAGCTAAACTATTCGTTTCGCATGGATTCGAAGATAAGTCTTCCACTTCGCATTGATTTGATGCAAAATCATGTGTTTCGCAAGGATTTGAAGCTAACTCGTTTGTTTCGCATGCTGTTGAAGCTAACTCAAGTGTATCAAAAGTATTTGAAGCTAAACCATTTGCTTCGCATGGATTCGAAGATCAGCCTTCTACTTCGCATTGATTTGAAGCTAAATCATGTGTTCCGCATGGATTTTAAGCTAACTCGTTTGTTTCGCATGCAGTTGAAGCTAAATCATGTATATCACAAGTATTTGAAGCTAAACCATTTGATTCCCATGGTTTTGAAGCTAAGCTTTCTACTTCGCATAGATTTCAAGATAAATCATGTGTTTCGCTTGGATTTGAATATAACTCATTTGTTTCGCATGCTGTTGAAGCTAAATCATGTATATCACAAGTATTTGAAGCTAAACCATTTGCTTCGCATGGATTCGAAGATAAGCCTTCTACTTCGCATTGATTTTAATCTAAATCATGTGTTTCGCATGGATTTGAAGCTAACTCGTTTGTTTCGCATGCAGTTGAAGCTAAATCATGTATATCACAAGTATTTGCAGCTAAACCATTTGTTACGCATGGATTCGAAGATCAGCCTTCTACTTCGCATTGATTTGATGCTAAATCATGTGTTTCGCATGGATTTGAAGCTAACTCGTTTGTTTCGCATGCTGTTGAAGCTAAATCATGTATATCACAAGTATTTGAAGCTAAACCATTTGTATCGCATTGATTTGAAGCTAAATCATGTGTTTCGCATGGATTTGAAGCTAACTCGTTTGTTTCGCATGCTGTTGAAGCTAAATCATATATATCACAAGTATTTGAAGCTAAACTATTTGTTTCGCATTTATTCGAAGCTAAGCCTTCTACTTCGCATTGATTTGAGGCTAAATCATGTGTTTCGCTTGGTTTTGAAGCAAACTCGTTTGTTTCGCATGCTGTTGAAGCTAAATCATGTATATCACAAGTATTTGAAGCTATATCATACGTTTCGCATGGATTCCAAGATAACCCTTCTAATTCGCATAGATTTGAAGATAAATCATGTGTTTCGCATGGATTTGAAGCTAACTCGTTTGTTTCGCATGCTGTTGAAGCTAAATCATGTATATCACAAGTATTTGAAGCTAAACCATTTGTATCGCATTGATTTGAAGCTAAATCATGTGTTTCGCATGGATTTGAAGCTAACTCGTTTGTTTCGCATGCTGTTGAAGCTAAATCATGTATATCACAAGTATTTGAAGCTAAACCATTTGCTTCGCATGGATTCGAAGATCAGCCTTCTACTTCGCATTGATTTGATGCTAAATCATGTGTTTCGCATGGATTTGAAGCTAACTCGTTTGTTTCGCATGCTGTTGAAGCTAAATCATGTATACCACAAGTATTTGAAGCTATATCATACGTTTCGCATGGATTCCAAGATAACCCTTCTAATTCGCATTGATTTGAAGCTAAAGCATGTGTTTCGCATGGATTTGAAGCTAACTCGTTTATTTCGCATGCTGTTGAAGCTAAATCATGTATATCACAAGTATAAGAAGCCAATCCATTTGTTTCGCATGGATTCGAAGATATGCCTACTTCTTCGCATTGATTTGAAGCTACATCATGTGTTTCGCATGGATTTGAATCTAACTCGTTTGTTTCGGATGCTGTTGAAGTTAAATCATGTATATCACAAGTATTTGAAGCTATATCATTTGTTTCGCATGGATTCGAAGAAAACCCTTCTAATTCGCATTGATTTGAAGCTAAATCATGTGTTTCGCTTGGATTTGAAGCTAACTCGTTTTTTTCGCTAGTAGTTGAAGCTAAATCATGCATATCACAAGTATTTGAAGCTAAACCATTTGATTCCCATGGTTTTGAAGCCAAGCTTTCTACATCGCATTGACTTGAAGATAAATCATGTGTTTCGCTTGGATTTGAAGATAACTCATTTGTTTCGCATGCTGTTGAAGCTAAATCATGTATATCACAAGTATTTGAAGCTAAACCACTTGCTTCGCATGGATTCGATGATCAGCCTCCTACTTCGCATTGATTTGATGCTAAATCATGTGTTTCGCATGGATTTGAAGCTAACTCGCTTGTTTCGCATGCTGTAGAAGCTAAATCATATATATCACAAGTATTTGAAGCTAAACCATTTGTTTCGCATTTATTCGAAGCTAAGCCTTCTACTTCGCATTGATTTGAGGCTAAATCATGTGTTTCGCTTGGTTTTGAAGCTAACTCGTTTTTTTCGCATGCAGTTGTAGCTAAATCATGTATATCACAAGTATTTGAAGCAAAACCATTTGTTTCGCATGGATTCGAAGATAAGCCTTCTACTTCGCATTGATTTTAATCTAAATCATGTGTTTCGCATGGATTTAAAGCTAACTCGTTTGATTCGCATTCAGTTGAAGCTGAATCATGTATATCACAAGTATTTGAAGCTAAACTATTCGTTTCGCATGGATTCGAAGATAAGTCTTCCACTTCGCATTGATTTGATGCAAAATCATGTGTTTCGCAAGGATTTGAAGCTAACTCGTTTGTTTCGCATGCTGTTGAAGCTAACTCAAGTGTATCAAAAGTATTTGAAGCTAAACCATTTGCTTCGCATGGATTCGAAGATCAGCCTTCTACTTCGCATTGATTTGAAGCTAAATCATGTGTTCCGCATGGCTTTTAAGCTAACTCGTTTGTTTCGCATGCAGTTGAAGCTAAATCATGTATATCACAAGTATTTGAAGCTAAACCATTTGTTACGCATGGATTCGAAGATCAGCCTTCTACTTCGCATTGATTTGATGCTAAATCATGTGTTTCGCATGGATTTGAAGCTAACTCGTTTGTTTCGCATGCTGTTGAAGCTAAATCATGTATATCACAAGTATTTGAAGCCATATCATACGTTTCGCATGGATTCCAAGATAACCCTTCTAATTCGCATTGATTTGAAGCTAAATCATGTGTTTCGCATGGATTTGAAGCTAACTCGTTTATTTCGCATGCTGTTGAAGCTAAATCATGTATATCACAAGTATAAGAAGCTAATCCATTTGTTTCGCATGGATTCGAAGATATGCCTACTTCTTCGCATTGATTTGAAGCTAAATCATGTGTTTCGCATGGATTTGAATCTAACTCGTTTGTTTCGGATGCTGTTGAAGTTAAATCATGTATATCACAAGTATTTGAAGCTATATCATTTGTTTCGCATGGATTCGAAGATAACCCTTCTAATTCGCATTGATGTGAAGCTAAATCATGTGTTTCACTTGGATTTGAAGCTAACTCGTTTTTTTCGCTAGTAGTTGAAGCTAAATCATGTATATCACAAGTATTTGAAACTAAACCATTTGCTTCGCATGGATTCGAAGATAAGCCTTCTACTTCGCATTGATTTTAATCTAAATCATGTGTTTCGCATGGATTTGAAGCTACCTCGTTTGTTTCGCATGCAGTTGAAGCTAAATCATGTATATCACAAATATTTGCAGCTAAACCATTTGATTCCCATGGTTTTGAAGCTATGCTTTCTACTTCGCATAGATTTCAAGATAAATCATGTGTTTCGCTTGGATTTGAATATAACTCATTTGTTTCGCATGCAGTTGAAGCTAAATCATGTATATCACAAGTATTTGCAGCTAAACGATTTGTTCCGCATGGATTCGAAGATCAGCCTTCTACTTCGCATTGATTTGATGCTAAATCATGTGTTTCGCATGGATTTGAAGCTAACTCGTTTGTTTCGCATGCTGTTGAAGCTAAATCATGTATATCACAAGTATAAGAAGCTAATCCATTTGTTTCGCATGGATTCGAAGATATGCCTACTTCTTCGCATTGATTTGAAGCTAAATCATGTGTTTCGCATGGATTTGAATCTAACTCGTTTGTTTCGGATGCTGTTGAAGTTAAATCATGTATATCACAAGTATTTGAAGCTATATCATTTGTTTCGCATGGATTCGAAGATAACCCTTCTAATTCGCATTGATTTGAAGCTAAATCATGTGTTTCGCTTGGATTTGAAGCTAACTCGTTTTTTTCGCTAGTAGTTGAAGCTAAATCATGTATATCACAAGTATTTGAAACTAAACCATTTGCTTCGCATGGATTCGAAGATAAGCCTTCTACTTCGCATTGATTTTAATCTAAATCATGTGTTTCGCATGGATTTGAAGCTAACTCGTTTGTTTCGCATGCAGTTGAAGCTAAATCATGTATATCACAAGTATTTGCAGCTAAACCATTTGTTACGCATGGATTCGAAGATCAGCCTTCTACTTCGCATTGATTTGATGCTAAATCATGTGCTTCGCATGGATTTGAAGCTTACTCGTTTGTTTCGCATACTGTTGAAGCTAAATCATGTATATCACAAGTATTTGAAGCTAAACCATTTGTATCGCATTGATTTGAAGCTAAATCATGTGTTTCGCATGGATTTGAAGCTAACTCGTCTGTTTCGCATGCTGTTGAAGCTAAATCATATATATCACAAGTATTTGAAGCTAAACTATTTGTTTCGCATTTATTCGAAGCTAAGCCTTCTACTTCGCATTGATTTGAGGCTAAATCATGTGTTTCGCTTGGTTTTGAAGCTAACTCGTTTGTTTCGCATGCTGTTGAAGCTAAATCATGTATATCACAAGTATTTGAAGCTATATCATACGTTTCGCATGAATTCCAAGATAACCCTTCTAATTCGCATAGATTTGAAGATAAATCATGTGTTTCGCTTGGATTTGAATATAACTCATTTGTTTCGCATGCTGTTGAAGCTAAATCATGTATATCACAAGTATTTGAAGCTAAAACATTTGCTACGCATGGATTCGAAGATAACCCTTCCAATTCGCATTGATTTGAAGCTAAATCATGTGTTTCGCTTGGATTTGAAGCTAACTCGATTTTTTCGCATGCAGTTGTAGCTGAATCATGTATATCACAAGTATTTGAAGCTAAACTATTCGTTTCGCATGGATTCGAAGATAAGTCTTCCACTTCGCATTGATTTGATGCTAAATCATGTGTTTCGCAAGGATTTGAAGCTAACTCGTTTGTTTCGCATGATGTTGAAGCTAACTCAAGTGTATCAAAAGTATTTGAAGCTAAACCATTAGCTTCGCATGGATTCGAAGATAAGCCTTCTACTTCGCATTGATTTTAATCTAAATCATGTCTTTCGCATGGATTTAAAGCTAACTCGTTTGTTTCGCATGCAGTTGAAGCTGAATCATGTATATCACAAGTATTTGAAGCTGAACTATTCGTTTCGCATGGATTCGAAGATAAGCCTTCCACTTCGCATTGATTTGATGCTAAATCATGTGTTCCGCATGTATTTTAAGCTAACTCGTTTGTTTCGCATGCAGTTGAAGCTAAATCATGTATATCACAAGTATTTGAAGCTAAACCATTTGCTTCGCATGGATTCGAAGATCAGCCTTCTACTTCGCATTGATTTGATGCTAAATCATGTGTTTCGCATGGATTTGAAGCTAACTCGTCTGTTTCGCATGCTGTTGAAGCTAAATCATGTATATCACAAGTATTTGAAGCTATATCATACGTTTCGCATGCATTCCAAGATAACCCTTCTAATTCGCATTGATTTGTAGATAAATCATGTGTTTCGCTTGGATTTGAAGCTAACTCGTTTGTTTCGCATGCTGTTGAAGCTAAATCAAGTGTATCAAAAGTATTTGAAGCTAAACCATTTGCTTCGCATGGATTCGAAGATCAGCCTTCTACTTCGCATTGATTTGATGCTAAATCATGTGTTTCGCATGGATTTGAAGCTAACTCGTTTGTTTCGCATGCTGTTGAAGCTAAATCATGTATATCACAAGTATAAGAAGCTAATCCATTTGTTTCGCATGGATTCGAAGATATGCCTACTTCTTCGCATTGATTTGAAGCTAAATCATGTGTTTCGCATGGATTTGAATCTAACTCGTTTGTTTCGGATGCTGTTGAAGTTAAATCATGTATATCACAAGTATTTGAAGCTATATCATTTGTTTCGCATGGATTCGAAGATAACCCTTCTAATTCGCATTGATTTGAAGCTAAATCATGTGTTTCGCTTGGATTAGAAGCTAACTCGTTTTTTTCGCTAGTAGTTGAAGCTAAATCATGTATATCACAAGTATTTGAAACTAAACCATTTGCTTCGCATGGATTCGAAGATAAGCCTTCTACTTCGCATTGATTTTAATCTAAATCATGTGTTTCGCATGGATTTGAAGCTAACTCGTTTGTTTCGCATGCAGTTGAAGCTAAATCATGTATATCACAAGTATTTGCAGCTAAACCATTTGTTACGCATGGATTCGAAGATCAGCCTTCTACTTCGCATTGATTTGATGCTAAATCATGTGCTTCGCATGGATTTGAAGCTTACTCGTTTGTTTCGCATACTGTTGAAGCTAAATCATGTATATCACAAGTATTTGAAGCTAAACCATTTGTATCGCATTGATTTGAAGCTAAATCATGTGTTTCGCATGGATTTGAAGCTAACTCGTCTGTTTCGCATGCTGTTGAAGCTAAATCATGTATATCACAAGTATTTGAAGCTATATCATACGTTTCGCATGCATTCCAAGATAACCCTTCTAATTCGCATTGATTTGAAGATAAATCATGTGTTTCGCTTGGATTTGAAGCTAACTCGTTTGTTTCGCATGCTGTTGAAGCTAAATCAAGTGTATCAAAAGTATTTGAAGCTAAACCATTTGCTTCGCATGGATTCGAAGATCAGCCTTCTACTTCGCATTGATTTGATGCTAAATCATGTGTTTCGCATGGATTTGAAGCTAACTCGTTTGTTTCGCATGCTGTTGAAGCTAAATCATGTATATCACAAGTATAAGAAGCTAATCCATTTGTTTCGCATGGATTCGAAGATATGCCTACTTCTTCGCATTGATTTGAAGCTAAATCATGTGTTTCGCATGGATTTGAATCTAACTCGTTTGTTTCGGATGCTGTTGAAGTTAAATCATGTATATCACAAGTATTTGAAGCTATATCATTTGTTTCGCATGGATTCGAAGATAACCCTTCTAATTCGCATTGATTTGAAGCTAAATCATGTGTTTCGCTTGGATTAGAAGCTAACTCGTTTTTTTCGCTAGTAGTTGAAGCTAAATCATGTATATCACAAGTATTTGAAACTAAACCATTTGCTTCGCATGGATTCGAAGATAAGCCTTCTACTTCGCATTGATTTTAATCTAAATCATGTGTTTCGCATGGATTTGAAGCTAACTCGTTTGTTTCGCATGCAGTTGAAGCTAAATCATGTATATCACAAGTATTTGCAGCTAAACCATTTGTTACGCATGGATTCGAAGATCAGCCTTCTACTTCGCATTGATTTGATGCTAAATTATGTGCTTCGCATGGATTTGAAGCTTACTCGTTTGTTTCGCATACTGTTGAAGCTAAATCATGTATATCACAAGTATTTGAAGCTAAACCATTTGTATCGCATTGATTTGAAGCTAAATCATGTGTTTCGCATGGATTTGAAGCTAACTCGTCTGTTTCGCATGCTGTTGAAGCTAAATCATATATATCACAAGTATTTGAAGCTAAACTATTTGTTTCGCATTTATTCGAAGCTAAGCCTTCTACTTCGCATTGATTTGAGGCTAAATCATGTGTTTCGCTTGGTTTTGAAGCTAACTCGTTTGTTTCGCATGCTGTTGAAGCTAAATCATGTATATCACAAGTATTTGAAGCTATATCATACGTTTCGCATGAATTCCAAGATAACCCTTCTAATTCGCATAGATTTGAAGATAAATCATGTGTTTCGCTTGGATTTGAATATAACTCATTTGTTTCGCATGCTGTTGAAGCTAAATCATGTATATCACAAGTATTTGAAGCTAACTCGTTTGTTTCGCATGATGTTGAAGCTAACTCAAGTGTATCAAAAGTATTTGAAGCTAAACCATTTGCTTCGCATGGATTCGAAGATAAGCCTTCTACTTCGCATTGATTTTAATCTAAATCATGTCTTTCGCATGGATTTAAAGCTAACTCGTTTGTTTCGCATGCAGTTGAAGCTGAATCATGTATATCACAAGTATTTGAAGCTGAACTATTCGTTTCGCATGGATTCGAAGATAAGCCTTCTACTTCGCATTGATTTTAATCTAAATCATGTGTTTCGCATGGATTTAAAGCTAACTGGTTTGTTTCGCATGCAGTTGAAGCTGAATCATGTATATCACAAGTATTTGAAGCTAAACTATTCGTTTCGCATGGATTCGAAGATAAGTCTTCCACTTCGCATTGATTTGATGCTAAATCATGTGTTTCGCATGGATTTGAAGCTAACTCGTTTGTATCGCATGCTGTTGAAGCTAAATCATATATATCACAAGTATTTGAAGCTAAACCATTTGTTTCGCATTTATTCGAAGCTAAGCCTTCTACTTCGCATTGATTTGAGGCTGAATCATGTGTTTCGCTTGGTTTTGAAGCTAACTCGTTTTTTTCGCATGCAGTTGTAGCTAAATCATGTATATCACAAGTATTTGAAGCTAAACCATTTGTTTCGCATGGATTCGAAGATAAGCCTTCTACCTCGTATTGATTTTAATCTAAATCATGTCTTTCGCACGGATTTAAAGGTAACTCGTTTGTTTCGCATGCAGTTGAAGCTGAATCATGTATATCACAAGTATTTGAAGCTAAACTATTCGTTTCGCATGGATTTGAAGTTAACTCGTTTGTTTCGCATACAGTTGAAGCTAAATCACGTATATCACAAGTATTTGCAGCTAAACCATTTGGTTTCGCATCGATACGAAGATAACCCTTCTATTTCGCATTGATTTGAAGCTAAATCATGTGTTTAGCATGGATTTGAATCTAACTCGTTTGTTTCGGATGCTGTTGAAGCTAAATCATGTATATCACAAGTATTTGAAGCTATATCATTTGTTTCGCATGGATTCGATGATAACCCTTCTAATTCGCATTGATTTGAGGCTAAATCATGTGTTTCGCTTGGATTTGAAGCTAACTCGTTTTTTTCGCTAGTAGTTGAAGCTAAATCATGTATATCACAAGTATTTCAAGCTATATCATACGTTTCGCATGGATTCCAAGATAACCCGTCTAATTCGCATTGATTTGAAGCTAAAACATGTGTTTCGCATGGATTTGAAGCTAACTCGTTTGTTTCGCATCCTGTTGAAGCTAAATCATGTATATCACAAGTATTTGAAGCAAAACCATTTGTTACGCATGGATTCGAAGATCAGCCTTCTACTTCGCATTGATTTGATGCTAAATCATGTGTTTCGCATGGATTTGAAGCTAACTCGTTTGTTTCGCATGCTGCTGTAGCTAAATCATGTATATCACAAGTATATGAAGCTAAACCATTTGTATCGCATGGGATCGAAGATAAGCCTCCTACTTCGCATTGATTTGAATCGAAATCATGTGTTTCGCATGGATTTGAAGCTAACTCGTTTGTTTCGCATGCTGTTGAAGCTAAATCATATATATCACAAGTATTTGAAGCTAAACCATTTGTTTCGCATTTATTCGAAGCTAAGCCTTCTACTTCGCATTGATTTGAGGCTAAATCATGTGTTTCGCACGGTTTTAAAGCTAACTCGTTTGTTTCGCATGCCGTTGAAGCTAAATCATGTATACCACAAGTATTTGAAGCTATATCATACGTTTCGCATGGATTCCAAGATAACCCTTCTAATTCGCATAGATTTGAAGATAATTCATGTGTTTCGCTTGGATTTGAATATAACTCATTTGTTTCGCATGCTGTTGAAGCTAAATCATGTATATCACAAGTATTTGAAGCTAAACCATTTGCTTCGCATGGATTCGAAGATCAGCCTTCTACTTCGCATTGATTTGATGATAAATCATGTGTTTCGCATGGATTTGAAGCTAACTCGTTTGTTTCGCATGCTGTTGAAGCTAAATCATGTATACCACAAGTATTTGAAGCTATATCATGCGTTTCGCATGGATTCCAAGATAACCCTTCTCATTCGCATTGATTTGAAGCTAAATAATGTGTTTCGCAAGGATTTGAAGCTAACTCGTTTATTTCGCATGCTGTAGAAGCTAAATCATGTATATCACAAGTATAAGAAGCTAATCCATTTGTTTTGCATGGATTCGAAGATATGCCTACTTCTTCGCATTGATTTGAAGCTAAGTCATGTGTTTCGCATGGATTTGAAGCTAACTCGTTTGTTTCGCATGCTGTTGAAGCTAAATCATGTATATCACAAGTATTTGAAGCTAAACCATGTGTTACGCATGGATTCGAAGATCAGCCTTCTACTTCGCATTGATTTGATGCTAAATCATGTGTTTCGCATGGATTTGAAGCTAACTCGTTTGTTTCGCATGCTGTTGAAGCTAAATCATGTATATCACAAGTATTTGAAGCTAAACCATTTGTATCGCATGGGATCGAAGATAAGCCTCCTACTTCGCATTGATTTGAAGCTAAATCATGTGTTTCGCATGGATTTGAAGCTAACTCGTTTGTTTCGCATGCTGTTGAAGCTAAATCATATATATCACAAGTATTTGAAGCAAAACCATTTGTTTCGCATTTATTCGAAGCTAAGCCTTCTACTTCGCATTGATTTGAGGCTAAATCATGTGTTCCGCTCGGTTTTGAAGCTAACTCGTTTGTTTCGCATGCTGTTGAAGCTAAATCATGTATATCACAAGTATTTGAAGCTATATCATATGTTTCGCATGGATTCCAAGATAACCCTTCTAATTCGCATAGATTTGAAGATAAATCATGTGTTTCGCTTGGATTTGAATATAACTCATTTGTTTCGCATGCTGTTGAAGCTAAATCATGTATATCACAAGTATTTGAAGCTAAACCATTTGCTTCGCATGGATTCGAAGATCAGCCTTCTACTTCGCATTGATTTGATGCTAAATCATGTGTTTCGCATGGATTTGAAGCTAACTCGTTTGTTTCGCATGCTGTTCAAGCTAAATCATGTATACCACAAGTATTTGAAGCTATATCATACGTTTCGCATGGATTCCAAGATAACCCTTCTAATTCGCATTGATTTGAAGCTAAATCATGTGTTTCGCATGGATTTGAAGCTATCTCGTTTATTTCGCATGCTGTTGAAGCTAAATCATGTATATCACAAGTATAAGAAGCTAATCCATTTGTTTCGCATGGATTCGAAGATATGCCTACTTCTTCGCATTGATTTGAAGCTAAATCATGTGTTTCGCTTGGATTTGAAGCTAACTCGTTTTTTTCGCTAGTAGTTGAAGCTAAATCATGCATATCACAAGTATTTAAAGCTAAACCATTTGATTCCCATGGTTTTGAAGCCAAGCGTTCTACATCGCATTGACTTGAAGATAAATCATGTGTTTCGCTTGGATTTGAAGATAACTCATTTGTTTCGCATGCTGTTGAAGCTAAATCATATATATCACAAGTATTTGAAGCTAAACCATTTGTTTCGCATTTATTCGAAGCTAAGCCTTCTACTTCGCATTGATTTGAGGCTAAATCATGTGTTTCGCACGGTTTTGAAGCTAACTCGTTTGTTTCGCATGCTGTTGAAGCTAAATAATGTATATCACAAGTATTTGAAGCTATATCATACGTTTCGCATGGATTCCAAGATAACCCTTCTAATTCGCATAGATTTGAAGATAAATCATGTGTTTCGCTTGGATTTGAATATAACTCATTTGTTTCGCATGCTGTTGAAGCTAAATCATGTATATCACAAGTATTTGAAGCTAAACCATTTGCTTCGCATGGATTCGAAGATCAGCCTTCTACTTCTCATTGATTTGATGCTAAATCATGTGTTTCGCATGGATTTGAAGCTAACTCGTTTGTTTCGCATGCTGTTCAAGCTAAATCATGTATACCACAAGTATTTGAAGCTATATCATACGTTTCGCATGGATTCCAAGATAACCCTTCTAATTCGCATTGATTTCAAGCTAAATCATGTGTTTCGCATGGATTTGAAGCTATCTCGTTTATTTCGCATGCTGTTGAAGCTAAATCATGTATATCACAAGTATAAGAAGCTAATCCATTTGTTTCGCATGGATTCGAAGATATGCCTACTTCTTCGCATTGATTTGAAGCTAAATCATGTGTTTCGCTTGGATTTGAAGCTAACTCGTTTTTTTCGCTAGTAGTTGAAGCTAAATCATGCATATCACAAGTATTTAAAGCTAAACCATTTGATTTCCATGGTTTTGAAGCCAAGCTTTCTACATCGCATTGACTTGAAGATAAATCATGTGTTTCGCTTGGATTTGAAGATAACTCATTTGTTTCGCATGCTGTTGAAGCTAAATCATGTATATCACAAGTATTTGAAGCTAAACCATTTGCTTCGCATGGATTCCAAGATAACCCTTCTAATTCGCATTGATTTGAAGCTAAATCATGTGTTTCGCATGGATTTGAAGCTAACTCGTTTGTTTCGCATGCTGTTGAAGCTAAATCATGTATATCACAAGTATTTGAAGCTAAACCATGTGTTACGCATGGATTCGAAGATCAGCCTTCTACTTCGCATTGATTTGATGCTAAATCATGTGTTTCGCATGGATTTGAAGCTAACTCGTTTTTTTCGCTAGTAGTTGAAGCTAAATCATGTATATCACAAGTATTTGAAACTAAACCATTTGCTTCGCATGGATTCGAAGATAAGCCTTCTACTTCGCATTGATTTTAATCTAAATCATGTGTTTCGCATGGATTTGAAGCTAACTCGTTTGTTTCGCATGCAGTTGAAGCTAAATCATGTATATCACAAGTATTTGCAGCTAAACCATTTGTTACGCATGGATTCGAAGATCAGCCTTCTACTTCGCATTGATTTGATGCTAAATCATGTGCTTCGCATGGATTTGAAGCTTACTCGTTTGTTTCGCATACTGTTGAAGCTAAATCATGTATATCACAAGTATTTGAAGCTAAACCATTTGTATCGCATTGATTTGAAGCTAAATCATGTGTTTCGCATGGATTTGAAGCTAACTCGTCTGTTTCGCATGCTGTTGAAGCTAAATCATATATATCACAAGTATTTGAAGCTAAACTATTTGTTTCGCATTTATTCGAAGCTAAGCCTTCTACTTCGCATTGATTTGAGGCTAAATCATGTGTTTCGCTTGGTTTTGAAGCTAACTCGTTTGTTTCGCATGCTGTTGAAGCTAAATCATGTATATCACAAGTATTTGAAGCTATATCATACGTTTCGCATGAATTCCAAGATAACCCTTCTAATTCGCATAGATTTGAAGATAAATCATGTGTTTCGCTTGGATTTGAATATAACTCATTTGTTTCGCATGCTGTTGAAGCTAAATCATGTATATCACAAGTATTTGAAGCTAACTCGTTTGTTTCGCATGATGTTGAAGCTAACTCAAGTGTATCAAAAGTATTTGAAGCTAAACCATTTGCTTCGCATGGATTCGAAGATAAGCCTTCTACTTCGCATTGATTTTAATCTAAATCATGTCTTTCGCATGGATTTAAAGCTAACTCGTTTGTTTCGCATGCAGTTGAAGCTGAATCATGTATATCACAAGTATTTGAAGCTGAACTATTCGTTTCGCATGGATTCGAAGATAAGCCTTCTACTTCGCATTGATTTTAATCTAAATCATGTGTTTCGCATGGATTTAAAGCTAACTGGTTTGTTTCGCATGCAGTTGAAGCTGAATCATGTATATCACAAGTATTTGAAGCTAAACTATTCGTTTCGCATGGATTCGAAGATAAGTCTTCCACTTCGCATTGATTTGATGCTAAATCATGTGTTTCGCACGGATTTAAAGGTAACTCGTTTGTTTCGCATGCAGTTGAAGCTGAATCATGTATATCACAAGTATTTGAAGCTAAACTATTCGTTTCGCATGGATTTGAAGTTAACTCGTTTGTTTCGCATACAGTTGAAGCTAAATCACGTATATCACAAGTATTTGCAGCTAAACCATTTGGTTTCGCATCGATACGAAGATAACCCTTCTATTTCGCATTGATTTGAAGCTAAATCATGTGTTTCGCATGGATTTGAATCTAACTCGTTTGTTTCGGATGCTGTTGAAGCTAAATCATGTATATCACAAGTATTTGAAGCTATATCATTTGTTTCGCATGGATTCGATGATAACCCTTCTAATTCGCATTGATTTGAGGCTAAATCATGTGTTTCGCTTGGATTTGAAGCTAACTCGTTTTTTTCGCTAGTAGTTGAAGCTAAATCATGTATATCACAAGTATTTCAAGCTATATCATACGTTTCGCATGGATTCCAAGATAACCCGTCTAATTCGCATTGATTTGAAGCTAAAACATGTGTTTCGCATGGATTTGAAGCTAACTCGTTTGTTTCGCATCCTGTTGAAGCTAAATCATGTATATCACAAGTATTTGAAGCAAAACCATTTGTTACGCATGGATTCGAAGATCAGCCTTCTACTTCGCATTGATTTGATGCTAAATCATGTGTTTCGCATGGATTTGAAGCTAACTCGTTTGTTTCGCATGCTGCTGTAGCTAAATCATGTATATCACAAGTATATGAAGCTAAACCATTTGTATCGCATGGGATCGAAGATAAGCCTCCTACTTCGCATTGATTTGAATCGAAATCATGTGTTTCGCATGGATTTGAAGCTAACTCGTTTGTTTCGCATGCTGTTGAAGCTAAATCATATATATCACAAGTATTTGAAGCTAAACCATTTGTTTCGCATTTATTCGAAGCTAAGCCTTCTACTTCGCATTGATTTGAGGCTAAATCATGTGTTTCGCACGGTTTTAAAGCTAACTCGTTTGTTTCGCATGCCGTTGAAGCTAAATCATGTATACCACAAGTATTTGAAGCTATATCATACGTTTCGCATGGATTCCAAGATAACCCTTCTAATTCGCATAGATTTGAAGATAATTCATGTGTTTCGCTTGGATTTGAATATAACTCATTTGTTTCGCATGCTGTTGAAGCTAAATCATGTATATCACAAGTATTTGAAGCTAAACCATTTGCTTCGCATGGATTCGAAGATCAGCCTTCTACTTCGCATTGATTTGATGCTAAATCATGTGTTTCGCATGGATTTGAAGCTAACTCGTTTGTTTCGCATGCTGTTCAAGCTAAATCATGTATACCACAAGTATTTGAAGCTATATCATACGTTTCGCATGGATTCCAAGATAACCCTTCTAATTCGCATTGATTTGAAGCTAAATCATGTGTTTCGCATGGATTTGAAGCTATCTCGTTTATTTCGCATGCTGTTGAAGCTAAATCATGTATATCACAAGTATAAGAAGCTAATCCATTTGTTTCGCATGGATTCGAAGATATGCCTACTTCTTCGCATTGATTTGAAGCTAAATCATGTGTTTCGCTTGGATTTGAAGCTAACTCGTTTTTTTCGCTAGTAGTTGAAGCTAAATCATGCATATCACAAGTATTTAAAGCTAAACCATTTGATTCCCATGGTTTTGAAGCCAAGCGTTCTACATCGCATTGACTTGAAGATAAATCATGTGTTTCGCTTGGATTTGAAGATAACTCATTTGTTTCGCATGCTGTTGAAGCTAAATCATATATATCACAAGTATTTGAAGCTAAACCATTTGTTTCGCATTTATTCGAAGCTAAGCCTTCTACTTCGCATTGATTTGAGGCTAAATCATGTGTTTCGCTCGGTTTTGAAGCTAACTCGTTTGTTTCGCATGCTGTTGAAGCTAAATAATGTATATCACAAGTATTTGAAGCTATATCATACGTTTCGCATGGATTCCAAGATAACCCTTCTAATTCGCATAGATTTGAAGATAAATCATGTGTTTCGCTTGGATTTGAATATAACTCATTTGTTTCGCATGCTGTTGAAGCTAAATCATGTATATCACAAGTATTTGAAGCTAAACCATTTGCTTCGCATGGATTCGAAGATCAGCCTTCTACTTCTCATTGATTTGATGCTAAATCATGTGTTTCGCATGGATTTGAAGCTAACTCGTTTGTTTCGCATGCTGTTCAAGCTAAATCATGTATACCACAAGTATTTGAAGCTATATCATACGTTTCGCATGGATTCCAAGATAACCCTTCTAATTCGCATTGATTTCAAGCTAAATCATGTGTTTCGCATGGATTTGAAGCTATCTCGTTTATTTCGCATGCTGTTGAAGCTAAATCATGTATATCACAAGTATAAGAAGCTAATCCATTTGTTTCGCATGGATTCGAAGATATGCCTACTTCTTCGCATTGATTTGAAGCTAAATCATGTGTTTCGCTTGGATTTGAAGCTAACTCGTTTTTTTCGCTAGTAGTTGAAGCTAAATCATGCATATCACAAGTATTTAAAGCTAAACCATTTGATTTCCATGGTTTTGAAGCCAAGCTTTCTACATCGCATTGACTTGAAGATAAATCATGTGTTTCGCTTGGATTTGAAGATAACTCATTTGTTTCGCATGCTGTTGAAGCTAAATCATGTATATCACAAGTATTTGAAGCTAAACCATTTGCTTCGCATGGATTCCAAGATAACCCTTCTAATTCGCATTGATTTGAAGCTAAATCATGTGTTTCGCATGGATTTGAAGCTAACTCGTTTGTTTCGCATGCTGTTGAAGCTAAATCATGTATATCACAAGTATTTGAAGCTAAACCATGTGTTACGCATGGATTCGAAGATCAGCCTTCTACTTCGCATTGATTTGATGCTAAATCATGTGTTTCGCATGGATTTGAAGCTAACTCGTTTTTTTCGCTAGTAGTTGAAGCTAAATCATGTATATCACAAGTATTTGAAACTAAACCATTTGCTTCGCATGGATTCGAAGATAAGCCTTCTACTTCGCATTGATTTTAATCTAAATCATGTGTTTCGCATGGATTTGAAGCTAACTCGTTTGTTTCGCATGCAGTTGAAGCTAAATCATGTATATCACAAGTATTTGCAGCTAAACCATTTGTTACGCATGGATTCGAAGATCAGCCTTCTACTTCGCATTGATTTGATGCTAAATCATGTGCTTCGCATGGATTTGAAGCTTACTCGTTTGTTTCGCATACTGTTGAAGCTAAATCATGTATATCACAAGTATTTGAAGCTAAACCATTTGTATCGCATTGATTTGAAGCTAAATCATGTGTTTCGCATGGATTTGAAGCTAACTCGTCTGTTTCGCATGCTGTTGAAGCTAAATCATATATATCACAAGTATTTGAAGCTAAACTATTTGTTTCGCATTTATTCGAAGCTAAGCCTTCTACTTCGCATTGATTTGAGGCTAAATCATGTGTTTCGCTTGGTTTTGAAGCTAACTCGTTTGTTTCGCATGCTGTTGAAGCTAAATCATGTATATCACAAGTATTTGAAGCTATATCATACGTTTCGCATGAATTCCAAGATAACCCTTCTAATTCGCATAGATTTGAAGATAAATCATGTGTTTCGCTTGGATTTGAATATAACTCATTTGTTTCGCATGCTGTTGAAGCTAAATCATGTATATCACAAGTATTTGAAGCTAACTCGTTTGTTTCGCATGATGTTGAAGCTAACTCAAGTGTATCAAAAGTATTTGAAGCTAAACCATTTGCTTCGCATGGATTCGAAGATAAGCCTTCTACTTCGCATTGATTTTAATCTAAATCATGTCTTTCGCATGGATTTAAAGCTAACTCGTTTGTTTCGCATGCAGTTGAAGCTGAATCATGTATATCACAAGTATTTGAAGCTGAACTATTCGTTTCGCATGGATTCGAAGATAAGCCTTCTACTTCGCATTGATTTTAATCTAAATCATGTGTTTCGCATGGATTTAAAGCTAACTGGTTTGTTTCGCATGCAGTTGAAGCTGAATCATGTATATCACAAGTATTTGAAGCTAAACTATTCGTTTCGCATGGATTCGAAGATAAGTCTTCCACTTCGCATTGATTTGATGCTAAATCATGTGTTTCGCACGGATTTAAAGGTAACTCGTTTGTTTCGCATGCAGTTGAAGCTGAATCATGTATATCACAAGTATTTGAAGCTAAACTATTCGTTTCGCATGGATTTGAAGTTAACTCGTTTGTTTCGCATACAGTTGAAGCTAAATCACGTATATCACAAGTATTTGCAGCTAAACCATTTGGTTTCGCATCGATACGAAGATAACCCTTCTATTTCGCATTGATTTGAAGCTAAATCATGTGTTTCGCATGGATTTGAATCTAACTCGTTTGTTTCGGATGCTGTTGAAGCTAAATCATGTATATCACAAGTATTTGAAGCTATATCATTTGTTTCGCATGGATTCGATGATAACCCTTCTAATTCGCATTGATTTGAGGCTAAATCATGTGTTTCGCTTGGATTTGAAGCTAACTCGTTTTTTTCGCTAGTAGTTGAAGCTAAATCATGTATATCACAAGTATTTCAAGCTATATCATACGTTTCGCATGGATTCCAAGATAACCCGTCTAATTCGCATTGATTTGAAGCTAAAACATGTGTTTCGCATGGATTTGAAGCTAACTCGTTTGTTTCGCATCCTGTTGAAGCTAAATCATGTATATCACAAGTATTTGAAGCAAAACCATTTGTTACGCATGGATTCGAAGATCAGCCTTCTACTTCGCATTGATTTGATGCTAAATCATGTGTTTCGCATGGATTTGAAGCTAACTCGTTTGTTTCGCATGCTGCTGTAGCTAAATCATGTATATCACAAGTATATGAAGCTAAACCATTTGTATCGCATGGGATCGAAGATAAGCCTCCTACTTCGCATTGATTTGAATCGAAATCATGTGTTTCGCATGGATTTGAAGCTAACTCGTTTGTTTCGCATGCTGTTGAAGCTAAATCATATATATCACAAGTATTTGAAGCTAAACCATTTGTTTCGCATTTATTCGAAGCTAAGCCTTCTACTTCGCATTGATTTGAGGCTAAATCATGTGTTTCGCACGGTTTTAAAGCTAACTCGTTTGTTTCGCATGCCGTTGAAGCTAAATCATGTATACCACAAGTATTTGAAGCTATATCATACGTTTCGCATGGATTCCAAGATAACCCTTCTAATTCGCATAGATTTGAAGATAATTCATGTGTTTCGCTTGGATTTGAATATAACTCATTTGTTTCGCATGCTGTTGAAGCTAAATCATGTATATCACAAGTATTTGAAGCTAAACCATTTGCTTCGCATGGATTCGAAGATCAGCCTTCTACTTCGCATTGATTTGATGATAAATCATGTGTTTCGCATGGATTTGAAGCTAACTCGTTTGTTTCGCATGCTGTTGAAGCTAAATCATGTATACCACAAGTATTTGAAGCTATATCATGCGTTTCGCATGGATTCCAAGATAACCCTTCTCATTCGCATTGATTTGAAGCTAAATAATGTGTTTCGCAAGGATTTGAAGCTAACTCGTTTATTTCGCATGCTGTAGAAGCTAAATCATGTATATCACAAGTATAAGAAGCTAATCCATGTGTTACGCATGGATTCGAAGATCAGCCTTCTACTTCGCATTGATTTGATGCTAAATCATGTGTTTCGCATGGATTTGAAGCTAACTCGTTTGTTTCGCATGCTGTTGAAGCTAAATCATGTATATCACAAGTATTTGAAGCTAAACCATTTGTATCGCATGGGATCGAAGATAAGCCTCCTACTTCGCATTGATTTGAAGCTAAATCATGTGTTTCGCATGGATTTGAAGCTAACTCGTTTGTTTCGCATGCTGTTGAAGCTAAATCATATATATCACAAGTATTTGAAGCTAAACCATTTGTTTCGCATTTATTCGAAGCTAAGCCTTCTACTTCGCATTGATTTGAGGCTAAATCATGTGTTTCGCACGGTTTTAAAGCTAACTCGTTTGTTTCGCATGCCGTTGAAGCTAAATCATGTATACCACAAGTATTTGAAGCTATATCATACGTTTCGCATGGATTCCAAGATAACCCTTCTAATTCGCATAGATTTGAAGATAATTCATGTGTTTCGCTTGGATTTGAATATAACTCATTTGTTTCGCATGCTGTTGAAGCTAAATCATGTATATCACAAGTATTTGAAGCTAAACCATTTGCTTCGCATGGATTCGAAGATCAGCCTTCTACTTCGCATTGATTTGATGATAAATCATGTGTTTCGCATGGATTTGAAGCTAACTCGTTTGTTTCGCATGCTGTTGAAGCTAAATCATGTATACCACAAGTATTTGAAGCTATATCATGCGTTTCGCATGGATTCCAAGATAACCCTTCTCATTCGCATTGATTTGAAGCTAAATAATGTGTTTCGCAAGGATTTGAAGCTAACTCGTTTATTTCGCATGCTGTAGAAGCTAAATCATGTATATCACAAGTATAAGAAGCTAATCCATTTGTTTTGCATGGATTCGAAGATATGCCTACTTCTTCGCATTGATTTGAAGCTAAATCATGTGTTTCGCATGGATTTGAAGCTAACTCGTTTGTTTCGCATGCTGTTGAAGCTAAATCATGTATATCACAAGTATTTGAAGCTAAACCATGTGTTACGCATGGATTCGAAGATCAGCCTTCTACTTCGCATTGATTTGATGCTAAATCATGTGTTTCGCATGGATTTGAAGCTAACTCGTTTGTTTCGCATGCTGTTGAAGCTAAATCATGTATATCACAAGTATTTGAAGCTAAACCATTTGTATCGCATGGGATCGAAGATAAGCCTCCTACTTCGCATTGATTTGAAGCTAAATCATGTGTTTCGCATGGATTTGAAGCTAACTCGTTTGTTTCGCATGCTGTTGAAGCTAAATCATATATATCACAAGTATTTGAAGCAAAACCATTTGTTTCGCATTTATTCGAAGCTAAGCCTTCTACTTCGCATTGATTTGAGGCTAAATCATGTGTTCCGCTCGGTTTTGAAGCTAACTCGTTTGTTTCGCATGCTGTTGAAGCTAAATCATGTATATCACAAGTATTTGAAGCTATATCATATGTTTCGCATGGATTCCAAGATAACCCTTCTAATTCGCATAGATTTGAAGATAAATCATGTGTTTCGCTTGGATTTGAATATAACTCATTTGTTTCGCATGCTGTTGAAGCTAAATCATGTATATCACAAGTATTTGAAGCTAAACCATTTGCTTCGCATGGATTCGAAGATCAGCCTTCTACTTCGCATTGATTTGATGCTAAATCATGTGTTTCGCATGGATTTGAAGCTAACTCGTTTGTTTCGCATGCTGTTCAAGCTAAATCATGTATACCACAAGTATTTGAAGCTATATCATACGTTTCGCATGGATTCCAAGATAACCCTTCTAATTCGCATTGATTTGAAGCTAAATCAAGTGTTTCGCATGGATTTGAAGCTATCTCGTTTATTTCGCATGCTGTTGAAGCTAAATCATGTATATCACAAGTATAAGAAGCTAATCCATTTGTTTCGCATGGATTCGAAGATATGCCTACTTCTTCGCATTGATTTGAAGCTAAATCATGTGTTTCGCTTGGATTTGAAGCTAACTCGTTTTTTTCGCTAGTAGTTGAAGCTAAATCATGCATATCACAAGTATTTAAAGCTAAACCATTTGATTCCCATGGTTTTGAAGCCAAGCGTTCTACATCGCATTGACTTGAAGATAAATCATGTGTTTCGCTTGGATTTGAAGATAACTCATTTGTTTCGCATGCTGTTGAAGCTAAATCATATATATCACAAGTATTTGAAGCTAAACCATTTGTTTCGCATTTATTCGAAGCTAAGCCTTCTACTTCGCATTGATTTGAGGCTAAATCATGTGTTTCGCTCGGTTTTGAAGCTAACTCGTTTGTTTCGCATGCTGTTGAAGCTAAATAATGTATATCACAAGTATTTGAAGCTATATCATACGTTTCGCATGGATTCCAAGATAACCCTCCTAATTCGCATAGATTTGAAGATAAATCATGTGTTTCGCTTGGATTTGAATATAACTCATTTGTTTCGCATGCTGTTGAAGCTAAATCATGTATATCACAAGTATTTGAAGCTAAACCATTTGCTTCGCATGGATTCGAAGATCAGCCTTCTACTTCTCATTGATTTGATGCTAAATCATGTGTTTCGCATGGATTTGAAGCTAACTCGTTTGTTTCGCATGCTGTTCAAGCTAAATCATGTATACCACAAGTATTTGAAGCTATATCATACGTTTCGCATGGATTCCAAGATAACCCTTCTAATTCGCATTGATTTCAAGCTAAATCATGTGTTTCGCATGGATTTGAAGCTATCTCGTTTATTTCGCATGCTGTTGAAGCTAAATCATGTATATCACAAGTATAAGAAGCTAATCCATTTGTTTCGCATGGATTCGAAGATATGCCTACTTCTTCGCATTGATTTGAAGCTAAATCATGTGTTTCGCTTGGATTTGAAGCTAACTCGTTTTTTTCGCTAGTAGTTGAAGCTAAATCATGCATATCACAAGTATTTAAAGCTAAACCATTTGATTTCCATGGTTTTGAAGCCAAGCTTTCTACATCGCATTGACTTGAAGATAAATCATGTGTTTCGCTTGGATTTGAAGATAACTCATTTGTTTCGCATGCTGTTGAAGCTAAATCATGTATATCACAAGTATTTGAAGCTAAACCATTTGCTTCGCATGGATTCCAAGATAACCCTTCTAATTCGCATTGATTTGAAGCTAAATCATGTGTTTCGCATGGATTTGAAGCTAACTCGTTTGTTTCGCATGCTGTTGAAGCTAAATCATGTATATCACAAGTATTTGAAGCTAAACCATTTGTTACGAATGGATTCGAAGATCAGCCTTCTACTTCGCATTGATTTGATGCTAAATCATGTGTTTCGCATGGATCTGAAGCTAACTCGTTTGTTTCGCATGCTGTTGAAGCTAAATCATGTATATCACAAGTATTTGAAGCTAAACCATTTGCTTCGCATGGATTCGAAGATCAGCCTTCTACTTCGCATTGATTTGATGATAAATCATGTGTTTCGCATGGATTTTAAGCTCACTCGTTTGTATCGCATGCAGTTGAAGCTAAATCATGTATATCACAAGTATTTGAAGCTAAACCATTTGTTTCGCATGGATTCGAAGATAAGCCTTCTGCTTCGCATTGATTTTAATCTAAATCATGTGTTTCGCATGGATTTGAAGCTAACTCGTTTGTTTCGCATGCAGTTGAAGCTAAATCATGTATATCACAAGTATTTGCAGCTAAACCATTTGTTACGCATGGATTCGAAGATAAGCCTTCTACTTCGCATTGATTTCAATCTAAATCATGTGTTTCGCATGGATTTGAAGCTAACTCGTTTGTTTCGCATGCTGTTGAAGCTAAATCATATATATCACAAGTATTTGAAGCTAAACCATTTGTTTCGCATTTATTCGAAGCTAAGCCTTCTACTTCGCATTGATTTGAGGCTAAATCATGTGTTTCGCTTGGTTTTGATGCTAACTCGTTTGTTTCGCATGCTGTTGAAGCTAAATAATGTATATCACAAGTATTTGAAGCTATATCATACGTTTCGCATGGATTCCAAGATAACCCTTCTAATTCGCATAGATTTGAAGATAAATCATGTGTTTCGCTTGGATTTGAATATAACTCATTTGTTTCGCATGCTGTTGAAGCTAAATCATATATATCACAAGTATTTGAAGCTAAACCATTTGTTTCGCATTTATTCGAAGCTAAGCCTTCTACTTCGCATTGATTTGAGGCTAAATCATGTGTTTCGCTCGGTTTTGAAGCTACCTCGTTTGTTTCGCATGCTGTTGAAGCTAAATCATGTATATCACAAGTATTTGACGCTATATCATACGTTTCGCATGGATTCCAAGATAACCCTTCTAATTCGCATTGATTTGAAGCTAAATCATGTGTTTCGCATGGATTTGAATCTAACTCGTTTGTTTCGGATGCTGTTGAAGCTAAATCATGTATATCACAAGTATTTGAAGCTATATCATTTGTTTCGCATGGATTCGATGATAGCCCTTCTAATTCGCATTGATTTGAGGCTAAATCATGTGTTTCGCTTGGATTTGAAGCTAACTCGTTTTTTTCGCTAGTAGTTGAAGCTAAATCATGTATATCACAAGTATTTCAAGCTATATCATACGTTTCGCATGGATTCCAAGATAACCCTTCTAATTCGCATTGATTTGAAGCTAAAACATGTGTTTCGCATGGATTTGAAGCTAAACCATTTGTTTCGCATTTATTCGAAGCTAAGCCTTCTACTTCGCATTGATTTGAGGCTAAATCATGTGTTTCGCTTGGTTTTGATGCTAACTCGTTTGTTTCGCATGCTGTTGAAGCTAAATCATGTATATCACAAGTATTTGAAGCTATATCATACGTTTCGCATGGATTCCAAGATAACCCTTCTAATTCGCATTGATTTGAAGCTAAATCATGTGTTTCGCATGGATTTGAAGCTAACTCGTTTGTTTCGCATGCTGTTGAAGCTAAATCATGTATATCACAAGTATTTGACGCTAAACCATTTGTTTCGCATTTATTCGAAGCTAAGCCTTCTACTTCGCATTGATTTGAGGCTAAATCATGTGTTTCGCTTGGTTTTGATGCTAACTCGTTTGTTTCGCATGCTGTTGAAGCTAAATAATGTATATCACAAGTATTTGAAGCTATATCATACGTTTCGCATGGATTCCAAGATAACCCTTCTAATTCGCATAGATTTGAAGATAAATCATGTGTTTCGCTTGGATTTGAATATAACTCATTTGTTTCGCATGCTGTTGAAGCTAAATCATATATATCACAAGTATTTGAAGCTAAACCATTTGTTTCGCATTTATTCGAAGCTAAGCCTTCTACTTCGCATTGATTTGAGGCTAAATCATGTGTTTCGCTCGGTTTTGAAGCTACCTCGTTTGTTTCGCATGCTGTTGAAGCTAAATCATGTATATCACAAGTATTTGACGCTATATCATACGTTTCGCATGGATTCCAAGATAACCCTTCTAATTCGCATTGATTTGAAGCTAAATCATGTGTTTCGCATGGATTTGAAGCTAACTCGTTTGTTTCGCATGCTGTTGAAGCTAAATCATGTATATCACAAGTATTTCAAGCTAAACCATTTGTTAAGCATGGTTTCGAAGATCAGCCTTCTACTTCGCATTGATTTGATGCTAAATCATGTGTTTCGCATGGATTTGAAGCTAACTCGTTTGTTTCGCATGCAGTTGAAGCTGAATCATGTATATCACAAGTATTTGAAGCTAAACTATTCGTTTCGCATGGATTTGAAGTTAACTCGTTTGTTTCGCATACAGTTGAAGCTAAATCACGTATATCACAAGTATTTGCAGCTAAACAATTTGTTTCGCATCGATACGAAGATAACCCTTCTATTTCGCATTGATTTGAAGCTAAATCATGTGTTTCGCATGGATTTGAATCTAACTCGTTTGTTTCGGATGCTGTTGAAGCTAAATCATGTATATCACAAGTATTTGAAGCTATATCATTTGTTTCGCATGGATTCGATGATAGCCCTTCTAATTCGCATTGATTTGAGGCTAAATCATGTGTTTCGCTTGGATTTGAAGCTAACTCGTTTTTTTCGCTAGTAGTTGAAGCTAAATCATGTATATCACAAGTATTTCAAGCTATCTCATACGTTTCGCATGGATTCCAAGATAACCCTTCTAATTCGCATTGATTTGAAGCTAAAACATGTGTTTCGCATGGATTTGAAGCTAAACCATTTGTTTCGCATTTATTCGAAGCTAAGCCTTCTACTTCGCATTGATTTGAGGCTAAATCATGTGTTTCGCTTGGTTTTGATGCTAACTCGTTTGTTTCGCATGCTGTTGAAGCTAAATCATGTATATCACAAGTATTTGAAGCTATATCATACGTTTCGCATGGATTCCAAGATAACCCTTCTAATTCGCATTGATTTGAAGCTAAATCATGTGTTTCGCATGGATTTGAAGCTAACTCGTTTTTTTCGCTAGTAGTTGAAGCTAAATCATGCATATCACAAGTATTTAAAGCTAAACCATTTGATTTCCATGGTTTTGAAGCCAAGCTTTCTACATCGCATTGACTTGAAGATAAATCATGTGTTTCGCTTGGATTTGAAGATAACTCATTTGTTTCGCATGCTGTTGAAGCTAAATCATGTATATCACAAGTATTTGAAGCTAAACCATTTGCTTCGCATGGATTCGAAGATCAGCCTTCTACTTCGCATTGATTTGATGCTAAATCATGTGTTTCGCATGGATTTGAAGCTAACTCGTTTGTTTCGCATGCTGTTCAAGCTAAATCATGTATACCACAAGTATTTGAAGCTATATCATACGTTTCGCATGGATTCCAAGATAACCCTTCTAATTCGCATTGATTTGAAGCTAAATCATGTGTTTCGCATGGATTTGAAGCTATCTCGTTTATTTCGCATGCTGTTGAAGCTAAATCATGTATATCACAAGTATAAGAAGCTAATCCATTTGTTTCGCATGGATTCGAAGATATGCCTACTTCTTCGCATTGATTTGAAGCTAAATCATGTGTTTCGCTTGGATTTGAAGCTAACTCGTTTTTTTCGCTAGTAGTTGAAGCTAAATCATGCATATCACAAGTATTTAAAGCTAAACCATTTGATTCCCATGGTTTTGAAGCCAAGCGTTCTACATCGCATTGACTTGAAGATAAATCATGTGTTTCGCTTGGATTTGAAGATAACTCATTTGTTTCGCATGCTGTTGAAGCTAAATCATATATATCACAAGTATTTGAAGCTAAACCATTTGTTTCGCATTTATTCGAAGCTAAGCCTTCTACTTCGCATTGATTTGAGGCTAAATCATGTGTTTCGCTCGGTTTTGAAGCTAACTCGTTTGTTTCGCATGCTGTTGAAGCTAAATAATGTATATCACAAGTATTTGAAGCTATATCATACGTTTCGCATGGATTCCAAGATAACCCTTCTAATTCGCATAGATTTGAAGATAAATCATGTGTTTCGCTTGGATTTGAATATAACTCATTTGTTTCGCATGCTGTTGAAGCTAAATCATGTATATCACAAGTATTTGAAGCTAAACCATTTGCTTCGCATGGATTCGAAGATCAGCCTTCTACTTCTCATTGATTTGATGCTAAATCATGTGTTTCGCATGGATTTGAAGCTAACTCGTTTGTTTCGCATGCTGTTCAAGCTAAATCATGTATACCACAAGTATTTGAAGCTATATCATACGTTTCGCATGGATTCCAAGATAACCCTTCTAATTCGCATTGATTTCAAGCTAAATCATGTGTTTCGCATGGATTTGAAGCTATCTCGTTTATTTCGCATGCTGTTGAAGCTAAATCATGTATATCACAAGTATAAGAAGCTAATCCATTTGTTTCGCATGGATTCGAAGATATGCCTACTTCTTCGCATTGATTTGAAGCTAAATCATGTGTTTCGCTTGGATTTGAAGCTAACTCGTTTTTTTCGCTAGTAGTTGAAGCTAAATCATGCATATCACAAGTATTTAAAGCTAAACCATTTGATTTCCATGGTTTTGAAGCCAAGCTTTCTACATCGCATTGACTTGAAGATAAATCATGTGTTTCGCTTGGATTTGAAGATAACTCATTTGTTTCGCATGCTGTTGAAGCTAAATCATGTATATCACAAGTATTTGAAGCTAAACCATTTGCTTCGCATGGATTCCAAGATAACCCTTCTAATTCGCATTGATTTGAAGCTAAATCATGTGTTTCGCATGGATTTGAAGCTAACTCGTTTGTTTCGCATGCTGTTGAAGCTAAATCATGTATATCACAAGTATTTGAAGCTAAACCATTTGTTACGAATGGATTCGAAGATCAGCCTTCTACTTCGCATTGATTTGATGCTAAATCATGTGTTTCGCATGGATCTGAAGCTAACTCGTTTGTTTCGCATGCTGTTGAAGCTAAATCATGTATATCACAAGTATTTGAAGCTAAACCATTTGCTTCGCATGGATTCGAAGATCAGCCTTCTACTTCGCATTGATTTGATGATAAATCATGTGTTTCGCATGGATTTTAAGCTCACTCGTTTGTATCGCATGCAGTTGAAGCTAAATCATGTATATCACAAGTATTTGAAGCTAAACCATTTGTTTCGCATGGATTCGAAGATAAGCCTTCTGCTTCGCATTGATTTTAATCTAAATCATGTGTTTCGCATGGATTTGAAGCTAACTCGTTTGTTTCGCATGCAGTTGAAGCTAAATCATGTATATCACAAGTATTTGCAGCTAAACCATTTGTTACGCATGGATTCGAAGATAAGCCTTCTACTTCGCATTGATTTCAATCTAAATCATGTGTTTCGCATGGATTTGAAGCTAACTCGTTTGTTTCGCATGCTGTTGAAGCTAAATCATATATATCACAAGTATTTGAAGCTAAACCAT